>NW_023270320.1:31129076-31129363 GCF_011800145.1 Mirounga leonina | reverse complement strand
TCTGTCTCAAATAAATAAATAAAATCTTAAAAAAAAAAAAAAAAGAATTCCTCATATCAGTGAGATCATATGATACCTGTCTTTCTCTGTTTGACTTATTTCACTCAACATAATACCCTCCAGTTCCATCCACGTCATTGCAAATGGCAAGATCTCATTCCTTTTGGTGGCTGCATGATATTCCATTGTATATATATATACCACCTCTTCTTTATCCATTCATCTGTTGATGGACATCTTGGCTCTTTCCATAGTTTGGCTATTGTGGACATTGCTGCTATAAACAT
>NW_023270320.1:31085972-31128676 GCF_011800145.1 Mirounga leonina | reverse complement strand
TGTGAGGTGGTATCTCATTGAGGTTTTGATTTGGATTTCCCTGATGCCGAGCGATATTGAGCACTTTTTCATGTGTCTGTTGGGCATATGGATGTCTTCTTTGGAAAAATGAAGGACTAACTGATCTTTTAACAAGTTCTTGAGAGAAAGTTGAATGTATTGAATGCACTATATTTTAAACTCAAGAACATATTTGTCTGTGGCTTTAAAAAAGTACTCCATTTTTATTTTACCTAAGTATGTGTTTCCTAGTTTCATAAATATGTTTTTTTAACAACACTTTTAAAATATTACTTCATTAGAAACATATGTGAATTTAAATGATGTCATCAGATTTCTGGACTTGTTATAATTTATTTGAATTTAAAAATAGTATCCTTCCTATATTAATTTTTCTAAGATGATTTTATTTAGATATAGTAAACACTTCTAAAGTTATAAATATACCATTTTTAAGTATTTTATTGTATACTTAATCAAAATCATACCTTTATATTTCTCGCTGAAAATCTCCATCTTTCTTTTTTTGCTTCACTGAATACCCTACAGCTTCCCAATGGGAAAATAAATAAAGCCTCTAATAATGAATAATTTCTCAAGGTGCATCCTGTCTTGATTTGGAATATTTTAACGAAGGCAAGAATAATCAGTCTCCACTGTGTTTATCAAAACTTTAGAAATTTTCACTACAATTTTTTTTTTCCTTTTAAACATATAAGTGATTGCATAGGCTTCCTGTTCGAATTGGTAAAGTTTCCTTTAACTATTTGAATGATATGTTTTGACACAGAGTCTCAAAAGCCTTAATTTACAAGCAGGTTATGATCAATAATGGTTAAGATTATGACGAGTGAAGGCTTACTGATTTCCTCCTTGCTTGTCACCCAGGGCTCTTGTGAGTGGTTTCCTGTTCCTATCACACTTGTCTAGTGAGGATGTGTTTTAACTCCTCTCTGTCCTTGTCTAATTTTTTAAAAGAGATGGATGCAATATTGGGTGTGTCTGAAAGTTTGGTTAATTTTATTTGCATTCATTAAGATGTGGTTTATTCACTTTACAAGGTTATTTAGACAGAAGGCAGCAATTTGGGGGGAAAATCTCATTTATACACACCAACACCCATATTTATTTATTTATTTATTTATTTTTTATTTTTTTATTCTTATGTTAATCCCCATACATTACATCATTAGTTTTGATGGAGTGTTCCATGATTCATTGTTTGTGTATAACACCCAGTGCTCCATGCAGAACGTGCCCTCCTCAATACCCATCACCAGGCTAACCCATCCTCCCACCCCCCTCCCCTCTAGAACCCTGTTTGTTTTTCAGAGTCCATCATCTCTCAGGGTTCATCTACCCCTCTGATCTCCCCTGCTTCATTCTTCCCCTCCCACTACCTTCTTCTTCTTCTTCTTTTTTTTTTTTCTTAACATATATTGCATTATTTGTTTCAGAGGTACAGATCTGAGATTCAACAGTCTTGCACAATTCACAGCGCTCACCAGAGCACATACTCTCCCCAGTGTCCATCACCCAGTCACCCCATCCCTCCCACCCCACCCCCCACTCCAACAACACTCAGTTTGTTTCCTGCGATTAAGAATTCCTCATATCAGTGAGATCATATGATACATGTCTTTCTCTGTTTGACTTATTTCACTCAACATAATACCCTCCAGTTCCATCCACGTCGACCAACACCCATATTTAAATTAATACAGTGGTATTTTAAGTAACTCATAAAACCAACCTGGTGTGACCTGAATACTGTTTTAAACCCTTAAACTGGGGGCACCTGGGTGGCTCAGATGTTAAGCGTTTGCCTTCGGCTCAGGTCACGATCCCAGAGACCTGGGATCGAGCCCTGCATTGGGCTCCCCGCTCAGCAGGAAGCCTGCTTCTCCCTCTCCCACTCCCCCTGCTTGTGTTCCCTCTCTCACTGTGTCTCTCTCTGTCAAATAAATAAAATCTTTAAAAAAATAAATAAATAAACCCTTAAATTGTAGTGAAATTGGAATTATGTATAGTGAAGAAGAAAATGTCTACTAAAGGGGGAAGATAAAACAAACAAAATTAATATCATTTCTATTAACTGACTTCCTTAATTAATCTATTCTAAAATAGTTGGAACACAGTTTCTTTCTTGAGAACATGAACTCAGTGGGCCTTCATTTTTTTTTTTTTTTAAGATTTTATTTATTTATTTGACAGAGAGAGAGACACAGCGAGAGAGGGAACACACGTAGGGAGAGTGGGACAGGGAGAAGCAGGCTTCCCGCGGAGCAGGGAGCCTGATGCAAGGCCCAATCCCAGGACCCTGGGATCATGACCTGAGCCGAAGGCAGACGCTTAATGACTGAGCCACCCAGGCGCCCCAAGATTATTTTTTACCTTTTAAAGTGGTTTTACTCTGCCCATTTTTAGTTTTCAGGATTTTATTTTCTTAATGATTCCCCCCCAAAAAAATGACAAAAAAAAAAAAAAAAAAAGGTCTGTACTGTTACTAGCCAAATAATTAACATTGTATGGGAAATTAAATAATGTATGTATATATATATATATGAATTAATTTTCTTTCTTTGTAGTTTTATTTTTAGTGTGGCTACTAGAAAACTTTAAATGCCATATACAGCTCATATGTGTAGTTCTCATTATATTACTAATGGAATACACTGTTCTGGAGCATTGTTTACAATAAATGGCATTATTAATGCTAACAATGCTGAATGGAAAATCATAATGGAGCAATACAATTACACACATCCAATAAAAATACCTGTCAGCCTTTTAAGTTTCTTGTAAATGATAAGATCTCCTGAGGTTCCGGTTTCATTTTCCCTGGCACCCAGGGGAGCCACACTCATTATATCTGTCATGTGCAGTGACAGGTATAGTTACAGCTGCAAAATGATCTCCTTTTATATCTCTATTTCCATGTTCTCAGAACGAAGAATATTTCACCTTTTATCTGGAAATTTGCCATTATTTTGCCTCAGACCAAAAGCTTTATTTTATTTAACTTTTTAAAAGTTATCATGGGTAGCAAAGATACACTTTTTTTCCTTTGCCAAATGTTCTGGATAAGATCATTTTATTAACTCAATTGAAATATAAAATATATAAAATACGCTTTTCACACTAATAAGCCTGATGTTCATCTTCCAGTGACTTACGATCAATTCAGAAATATCTCAATTATTCAAAATCCAAAAAAGCATGCTGTGAATTTGCATCATAAATCTTAAAAAGTTAATCAGGCGTTCATTTTTACTTAAGATGATAGAGAAAGATCACAATTTGACATAATTCGTTGTTTTTGTGCTTCTGTCCATAACTGAGTAGCTCAGGGAAAGCAGTTACGGAAATTATTCTGCACTCCCCCACCCGCATCTTGTACCCTTGTATCTCTGAAGCATGTTTAAGTGAAGTCTAGAAATCCTATTTATTTTCTTGCATAATGGGAAGCTCCTACTAAGTACTGGCTTGAGAAACCCATAACAATCTTTTTTTTTCTTTTTCTTCTTTTTAGATGATAGCCACAGGGACTGTTTAGAGTTCATTGAATTATTCAATTCTTACTCTGATGAGAATGGACAAAGGCTCAGAAATTTTAGTAGTATTTTCTCATGGTGTTTGGGGCTTCACACATAGGCAGATGTAGCTTCAATAAGAGAATTTAAGAATTACTTAAGGATTATAACATTAGCCACATACAGGTTCCTATACAGGCATTCATGTGGCATATCTATTGAGTATTTATTATGCACTTTCCCTGGGAAATACAAAGGTGAAAAACTAATAGTCACTTTCTAGTTCTAGAAGCATGGGAGCTAGCATACATTATAAGACTTTCCCAATCGAAATTATTAAGTGGTGGATAAAATGCAATTTTAAAAAACCCTTTAAAAAGCCATAATTCTGCTGACAAAATACAAAGGCACTTCAAGGACTAAAGCAAAAAGAAAATAATACAACCCTGGGAGGTAGACTGTACCAAGGCTAACATTGGCCCTCAGTAGGAAAGAATTGTTCTCTCAGTAGGAAAGAATTGTACATTGACACTTTTTTGTTTTTAGGGTTTTTTTTTTCCATTTTATCATAATGATGGTAAACTATATTTGAAAAGCAAAATGTTGTCATTTTGAAAATAGCATTTTTCAATAAGAACATCTTAATATCAGTCTACCAATGTAATAATCAGCCAGATGTAGGGTTTCCCTAAATATTCTTTTTGATTTTAAAATACTTAGCAGCATTAATATAGCAACTGGTGAATTCTGGTTCCATGTGGGTAATGTCTCTGAGCCTTCCAACATATAATTTAAAATCAGCTGAATCTCAGACGATACGGGGTTCTTCATGTCAATCAATCCTAAACAGATGATAATACTTAGAATCACATAAAAATTACATATGGACACTCTTGAATTCATATGTGTGAGCAGTTAAGGGTATGAGCAGGGTTCTATGACACAGAGAAACTAGTAACAACAAGCTGGTACCACCTCTAGGGCTGAAGTGGTAAATAAGGAAATAATGTGCACAGAGAAAAGGGGCCACTGAGTGGGACCTCAGTCTTGGTGTTATGCTACCACTGAGCCGAGGTCCTAAAGATGGAGGGAGCAGGAAAGCTAGAGCTGACCTCTTCCACCTCCAGTCCTCCAATTTCTTGCTATAAACTCCATTAACTGAACCCACCCTGAAGACAGTCAATAGACTTCCCGAAATTCTATGGCCCTCTTTATTAGCAGAGGGATGATGGAACTATGAGAATGCATGATCTATTTTGATCCTTCGTTAATGCAAATGGCAATATTATAAATACTATTTATGTTCTTCGTTTTAAGATGGACAAGATCATTTAAGACCAGAGACCATGCTTTCTCCCCTTTAGTCAGTTACAGCCTTTGTGTATTGACATGCAGTCCTCAGCAACACTGAGGATCAAAGACAGAAACAAACCAGCATTTTTCTGTGTAAACCCTGTGCTACACTAAGTGAAGTGATGACTTTGTTTTCTTTTATGTAAAATCCAAATCATAAAATTAGAAGGCCAAGAAAACAAACGCCCCATGCCAAGCAGAATGATGCATTTCTCATTGTCTCTGATTATATATTAGATGTAGAATTTGTGGTGTTTCATCAGTAAAAATGTATGCTGGGATGTATTAAAAAATTTACAAGGCACAGTAGGTATAATGAGGTTATAAAAATGAGTAAAATGTGGTCCTTTTTCTCAAGAATTTTATGATGGGGAATAATACACATTCAATAATGTTAAGACATGATCTGTAAATGCTGAAAGAGATATAATCACACTATTGGTAAAAGCACATAGGAAGGTAATTTATTTTTGAATGGAAGGATCCAGAGAGGCAGGGGTGGGGTGGGGTGGGTAGTAGGTCTTGGGTAGAAAATGGAAGATAGAGCTAGGGAGATGCATTATTACATTATAGGAGAATGGATGGAAAAAAATAACCCAGGGGTGGAGGCAAGTAACTCAGAAGAGGTACAAGAATTTTAATATACTAATCGGAACATGTACTTTTCTCCAGATAGAGGAGATAAAGCCAGAAATGGAAGTTGGGGTCATATTTTAATGGATTTGAACACTATATTTAGAAGTTCATTATGAATAATGAAATTCTATAAGGGTCTAGCAAGGTAGCAGTGATATCAAAATGGTTAAATTTATTAGAGCTTCTAATCTTAGATGATTTTTATATTATTTTAATCTATACATTATATTTTAATGAAAAGTGAGAAAAGTATAAGATAAAGAACCTTGAGTAGGAAAACACTAGGTGCATAAGTATGATTTAATCATTTGTAATAATTTATATATGATAATGCCTGCACTAAAAGGTATATATTCCAGTAAAATGTTCATTATATAAAACTTCATTACTAGAAGTTGAAATAATTTTGAAACAATAGAAATATTCCATAGTGTGGAAACAGCCCCACATGTGCCTTGATAGATGTAAAGGAATTATTAAGCCCAGTGTCATTATTTATAAACTTGAAAACTGGAAATTAACAGGTAGTGATTTGCAAAGGAAAAAAAAAGGCACACAAACACATTAATCATAAAATGAACATTATCACAGGCAATGGCCAGGTTAAGAAAAATAACTGAATTAGTACTTTAATGCTATTGCTTTTCAGACTTTAATGTGTACAAGGAGATTTTTTAAAATTATAGCTCCTGATTCAGTAGTCTGGGGCAGAGCCTGAGATGCCTCCCAGGATTCTACAACTGAAGCTGATGTTGCCAACAGGAAGTATCACCCTTTGGATAGCAAGTCTTGAGACAACCTCCTTTAACCTTCTCCTATTTTATAACCCTTCTTCCCTCCCACTAGCATAGTGCTGACCTTGATTTTCCTTACATCTTAATACCGAAACATATCTCTCCCAAACTGTGTATGTGCATATGGATTATTTTATATTTTCCAGTTTTGAAAGGTATATACATGAAACATGAGATTTTTAAAAGAGATTTTATTTATTTGAGAGAGAGAGAGCACGAATGGTGGGGAGAGGGAGAGGGAGAAGCTTCTCGCCGAGCAGGGAGCCCGATGCGGGGCTCAATCCCAGAACCCTGAGATCATGACCTGAGCCGAAGGCAGACGCTTTTTTTTTTTTTTTTTTTTAAAGATTTTATTTATTTATTTGAGAGAGAGAATGAGATAGAGAGAGCATGAGAGGGTGGAGGGTCAGAGGGAGAAGCAGGGAGCCCGATGAAGGACTCGATCCCGGGACTCCAGGATCATGACCTGAGCCGAAGGCAGTCGCTTAACCAACTGAGCCACCCAGGCGCCCCTGAAGGCAGACGCTTAACTGACTGAGCCACCCAGGCGTCCCGAAATATGAGATTTTTAATCATTTAATATTATGTCTTAAGGGTTAGTTATAACTGCTTCTTTTATTACTCTGCTGTATATTGTTCTATTTTATGATTATATTACAATTTATTTGTCTATATCATTATTGTACCTTCTAATTGCCAGCAAACATATAAGCAGGAGTACTATTACTGTTAAAATTTTTATGCATATGTGCAGGGTTACATGTGCAAGAATTTTTCTAGGGGATAGACTGGAGGGAAATAATTCCAAAGTAGTGTAACCTGGAGTCTGACTCCATTTCTGATGTTTGACTGTGGGCAGCTTTTAAGCCTCTTGCTACCTTTTCCCCTTTTGCCCCACATCTGAGAAAGTTGATAAGAAAGCCCAGGTGCTTCTGCCTTTGGCGCTGGTGGGTCCTACAAATCCTCTCCCTGACTCCACTTCTTGACCTCCCCTAAACCCCCAGTCAGTCTCTTTCCCTGTTCCCTTTAGTCATTGTGGAATCCACCTGGAAAGGCTGATTTATTCTTCTTAAAATACTTCATTGTATAAGAAACAAAACCTTTTGTATCCTCTCACTGAGTGTGCGATGTCATCTGTCTCAACATTTGAACCAAATTTTGGAAAAATGCAGCTTATATCCTCAAGGTGGCCTTAACCCATTGGATAAGTAAGAAATTTCAAATGCACCAGGTAATGCCAAATCATTTTCTAAAGTGTAAAGAATTATCATTTCTTTACATGTTTTCCAGTGCTTGATACTGTTAAACTTAATCTATGTGAAGCCATTGGCTACACAATTTTATCTTTTTATTCTTGATTTATTTGATAATTAATATGTTTGAAACAACTTTTTGTAGGTTTCTTCACCAGATGATCCCATCATTATTTTTTATTCTCTGAAATATCTGTATATACTTAGTTTTTCAAAATCTAATTGCTATTGACTAATAGTTTGTAATATGTAAAAATGTCAATTCATAATAATTTTAGGGTTATTATGGTGCCATTTTTCTCTTATTTAGCATAATGTCTTTTCAGTCAATTTACAGAATCTTTTCACGACCAGAAATTTAACATTTGATGGGATATTTGTCAATTTTATCATGCATTTGCATTTTAATATACTTGTTTAATATCTATTTTTATCTCTTCAAAAAGGTTTAACATTAAATATTTACATTTACATGTCTAATACACCACTTACTGATATGGTACCATGTGAAGAAGGAAGGACTGATCCATTTTCACTTTCTTTCATCATAGATGACAAATTTTCCTAGAAACATTCATTTAATGATCCATCTTTTTCCCATCCACATGCAATGGAATTTCTGCCCTATAACAAGTGACCCATGTTTGGGTAGAGTCATTTCCAGAGTTTAAGTGGTATTTAGTTAGTCAATTTATAGATCCACTTGATTTGTAAACATGCTTAAATACTATACATTTAAAAAATATCTTGACATCTGTTACAGAGAATTTCCTCTGTATCACTCTTTGTTAACAAAGTGTTTCTGTTATTCTTGAACCTTTGTTCTTCAATTTAAAAAAATTAGAAAACATTTATCTAGGTCTTAAAAGGTAAATCTGTGGGGATTTTATTTGGAATTATATTGACTCGGTGGATCAACTTTAACAGAATTTACGTATTTAAGACATAAATTATATATCCATTTATTTTATTATATACACATTATTTAAGTATTGCAATCTATATAAGAGATACATAATCTTTTTCATAAAGGCTGGCATGAATATAATATTTTACTATTTTCTAAGAGTTTATTTATTTATTTGAGACAGAGAAAGCATGAGTGGTTGGGAGAGGCAGCGAGAGAGGGAGAAGCAGACTCTCTGCTGAACAAGGAACCCGACTCGGGGCTCCATCCCAGGACCCTGAGATCACGACCTGAGCCAAAGGTGGATGCTTAACTGAGCCAGCCAGTCTCCCTATTTTTACTATTATAAAGAGTAATTTTTATATTAAATGTTCTCAATTTGTTGGTGTTTAAAAATACAAATGATTTATTACATAAAAATCTTAAATTCAGCTATATTGTTAAAATCTTTAATTTCAAGCCATTCTATGATGTCATCAGCTCTCAAACAATAAAATGGAATATTTAAAAAAATATCAGCCTTATATAAATATGTATTATCATTTGTAGTATTTTTTTAAAGATTTTATTTATTTATATGACAGAGAGAGAGCACATGAGAGGGGGGAGGGTCAGAGGGAGAAGCAGACCCCCTGCTGAGCAAGAAGCCCAATACGGGACTCGATCCGGGGACTCCAGGATCATGACCCAAGCCGAAGGCAGTCGCTTAACCAACTGAGCCACCCAGGCGCCCCTCATTTGTAGTATTTTTTAGCAATGTTCCCCATACATTGGGGAACTATCTATTGCTGGAAATTATTACTGTTTCTAAATATCAATATTTATTTGGATTTATCCACATACTTATTAATGTCTTTGCTCCTCATCCTATTTTATTTTATTTTTTTAATTTTATTTTTTTAAAGATTTTATTTATTTATTTGAGAGAGAGAATGAGAGAGAGAGAGAGAGAGCATGAGAGGGGGGAGGGTCAGAGGGAGAAGCAGACTCCCTGCTGAGCAGGGAGCCCGATGCGGGACTCGATCCCGGGACTCCAGGATCATGACCTGAGCCGAAGGCAGTCACTTAACCAACTGAGCCACCCAGGCGCCCTCCTCATCCTATTTTAGATCGCAAACGTCCCATATAGGAGGAATTCCTGAGTTATATCCTTTATTTCCTTTATTCATAAACCTTGTCTGTTTTGCCTAAAAATTATTTTATCTCACATTCTTTATTGCGTTTTTCAATGGTCACAGAAATCTGATGTGAAAGATGTTTTCATGACATACATTAAAAGTTCTCTTCTGGGGCGCCCAGGTGGCTTAGTCGGTGGAGCATTTGACTCTTGGTTTAGGCTCAGGTCATGATCTCATGGGTCATGGGATTGAGCCCTGTGTGGGGCTCTGCACTGGGCGTGGAGCCTGCTTAAGAGTCTCTCCCTCTGCCCCTCCCCCAACTCATGCACCACCCCACAAATAAATAAGTGAATAAATCTTTTAAAAAATTCTCTTGTACTAAAGGAAGGAAGGGAGGGAGGGAGGGAAGGCAGGAAGGGAGGAAGGAAAGGGGGAAGGAAGGAAGGAAGGAAAAGAAAGAAGAAATAGAGGAGGAGAGAAGGAAGAGAATATCTGACCCACAAATCCTGAAATATGTACCATCTGACTACAGAAAACATTTGCCAGCTCTAAATCTACATGGATAATTTGTTTGGATTCATTTTCTAGTCCACAGATTTTCTTTTCCATATTATCTAAATTGCAGTTTAAAGTGTCGCTGTATTTTCAATGTCACTGGGAAATACATCATTTCCAAAACATACATTTGTTTTTGTCATGTGTAGTAGGTCTTTATTTATACTTTTATAACTTCTTCCTTATGTTTTTCAATGTTTAAAAAAATTGATGCAGATTTTATTTTCTGAGTTTGTTTTTTTCATAATCATGGTGTCTTCTTTCTATAATTGTATCTTTGAGGAAAAGAGTACAATTGAATTTCTCCACAGGAATATTCCCAACCTGGAAAAATATGATAGTGAATGTTTTACTGAAGTTTAATGGGCCATATTAGTCATATGAATTTGCAACAAAAATTTCATGAAGACTAACTTATGGCTACAAATTCTCAGGGCAAATATATTCTCCTCCATCCAGTGCCAAATTCAAGATAGAAAATTTCCCTTATTGTTCCCAATATTTTTTCATTTACTCTTGTCGTTTATTTTAGCTCTTTTTTTGTGCCAGCTCTATGTGGGGAAATACAAGGTTTATATTCTGTCTTCCAAATGCTGTGTAGCAACCAATGTTTGCAAGGCAAACTAGACTGAAATACTCAAAATCAGAAATATCTCCAAGATGAAAATATCTGCTAGATCGACGGACTCATCTGTACCGAGTGCATTTCTTCCGACATGGATATATTTCTGATGTTTCTTAGATCTTTATTCAGTAGATATAATGATCCTGTTGCTTCCATATTTTAAAATCATGCCATATTTTAAAATCATGCCATTTCTTTCTTTTTTTTTTTTTTTTTTTTTTTTTTTACGATTTCTATTTATTTATTTGTCAGAGAGAGCACAAGCAGGGGGAGCAGCAGAGGGAGAGGGAGACGCAGCCTCCTCACTGAGCAAGGAGCCCGATGTGGGACTCAATCCCAGGACCCTGGGATCATGACCTGAGGCGAAGGCAGACACTTAATGACTGAGCTACCCAGGCATCCCAAAATCATGCCATTTCTTAATGATTTAAATTGTCATATATTTAAACTATTTGTAAAAGTTACTCCTTTTATTTCAAATTCTTCTCTAGCTTATCCCTCTTTTTTCTTTTTCTTTCTTTTTTTTTTTTTTTGCCTTTTATGGTGAAGTTACTCAAAATAACAGTGGGCTAACTTCACAGCTGAGAGCCTATAGGAACATCTCTAAATAAACTATTCTTATTAATTTTTTTTTTTCATGGCTACTACGATGCCCTCCTCTCTTTCTCTTTATTTTTATTTTCTACTACTTTTTTCATGGCTACTAAGATGCCCTCCTTTCTTTCTCTTTATTTTTATTTTCTTTCTTAATTTCTCTTTTTTTGTGTGTTTATAACCCTTTATCAGTTACATGATAGGTTTCTTACCAACTATTTAATGTTTAAGAATTGGTATGTTCCAATGATCTATCATCTGCTCTTCAGAATAAATTCTTTTTCCCTAGAAATGTTTTTTATACTTACATGGTTCCACATTTTATTTTATTTTGTTAATACCTTTCATAGTGATGACTATTGCCTGAGCACCAGGCACTCATATCCAACTGCTGACTAGATTTTTCACAAAGATCTCTCCCTCTGTTAGTGCACAATATCCTTTTTAAAATGCCCTATTTCCCCATCTAGATCTTTTTTAAAATTTTTATTTATCTATTTTAGAGAGAAAGAGAGAGAGAATCTCAAGCAGACTCCCCACTCCTCCCTTGAGGAAAAACTTCAAAATGCTTTTATTTATTTTTATAATTATCTAGGTGTATCTCCCATCAATACATATAATGTATAATACTAAATATTTATTTTTTAGATTTATTGGTATTTTCTCTTTTTTTAAAAAAGTATTATCTCCAAGAAACCATCTACCCCATCTTATTCATGTAGGATGTACTTACACTATAACTATACAAGATAAAAAAAAAATTGCTGGAATTTAGACATAATTATGTAAAAGTGTGGGAGTTTGTGCTTTAACCAACATACTGAAAATCCTTTCAGGATAGCTCTGGTTTTTGTTTGTTTGGTTGGTTGTTTTGTTTTTAATAAGAAGAAACATGTTACAGTCCTAAAATATCAAAGTTAACTAGCATAATAAGATTGACTTTATTATGAGACTAGATAATGAAAAAGAAATAGGAAGATTTTTCAGGCAAGAAAGAAATGCTTACTGTGGAATAAAAGAAGTCTTTACATTTACAAAGGATATATAGATCAGAAAAAATTCGACTACCATATGTTTCTTAAAGAATATCTCTTCAAGACTCTTAAAATTCCTTAAATCTGTGGATAGTCATCATGGAAGTTTGAGATATTTATAAAATGAAATATGTATCAGTAAAATAACATTTTTAACATGATATATTGAGTTGCAAAAATTTTTAGGAATGCTTGAGTGTACCTATAAACTTTAGGAAATTATTACATGAATAGACACATCCTGTCACATAAAATCCTTATTTATTTATTTATATTATCCTTATAATAGCCTTATTATAAAAAACAGAAGACTGTAATTTAAGTGTTGTATTTGTATTTCATTTTGCCAAAATTTTTATGAACTGTCATCATATTACATTTCAGATGGGAAGAGTTAGCACCTAAAATAGTTAATTAATTCCCACTTCTGACAGGCAAAATTTTGTGGTTTAAGCTGTCCCACTGTCTTTACATAAACAGAAAGGAAAACAAGACAAATAATCCTCCCAGACTTGAGTTTAATACATTCTCAATTCACTTACAAATAGGCTGCATGTGCCTGCATAAAACAAAGATATTCAAAATTATTTAAAAAAAATTTCCAGGGCGCCTGGGTGGCTCAGTTGGTTAAGCGACTGCCTTCGGCTCAGGTCATGATCCCAGAGTCCCGGAACTGAGTCCCACGTCGGGCTCCCTGCTCAGCAGGGAGTCTGCCTCTCTCTCTGACCCTCCCCCTTCTCATGCTCTCTCTCTATCTCATTCTCTCTCTCAAATAAATAAATAAAATCTTTAAAAAAAAAAAAATTCCAGCAGATATAGTACCTTTATTCCAAACTTGCATTTTGGTCATCATAAAGGTCCTTAGATCCTAGTCAACCTTACTTCTCTGGCCATTTAGACCCATGGGCATGATAATATGAGACTGTTTTTTTTTTTTTTCCCTTCAATTTTTTTTTTTTTTTTAAGATTTTATTTATTTATTTGACAGAGAGAGAGATAGCGAGAGCAGGAACACAAGCAGGGGGAGTGGGAGAGGGAGAAGCAGGCTTCCTGTGGAGCAAGGAGCCCAATATGGGGCTCGATCCCAGGACCCTGGGATCATGACCTGAGCTGAAGGCAGACGCTTAACGACTGAGCCACCCAGGCGCCCGGAGACTATGTTTATAAAGCTCTATCAACTGCCTTATTTCCATTAACTTTTGCACAAGATTGTAAAATTAAAATACAAAGTAATTTTCTTCTCCTCATATCCTTAAATAGATAACATGTTTCAGATTAAGTCCTGGTGAGAAGAAATTGACCTTGGATTCAGAAAGTGAGGATTCCAATCCAGCCAAGTCATGTGACCATGTTTTCTGTTTCTTTCTTTCTTCTTTATTTTTCCAAACTATTCTTGAGCTCAGCCTGATGGAGGAATAAAACAGATAATGCAGGGGAACTTTTTATGTTGGAAGCTGACTCATCATGTTTCTTTTTATTAGTAAATCATAGACTGAAATAAAATGTGGGCAATCTCATGGTGAACTGAAAATCTGTATCTTTTAGATGATTTTCTCAAGATTCAGAGTCTTCAAATTATGTAAATGTTTTTTCTGACATATCTTTGTTACTTTGTGTTTAAAATATATGTATTTCAACTTTAGAACATTGATAACCTATTTTTTAATTCAAAAGTAGAACAAAATTTCAAAGGGAAAGCTTCTTACCTCCACCTCGGTATATTTGCTGTGTATCTGGGGATATAATTTTCCACTAAAGTGTGTGTGTGTAAAATACATAATAATCATAATTATAAAACTATAATATTCTATAATTTTCTTTGGTGATTTCTCTAAGCAGAGTATATATAGAGAATGTCTTTCTTTTTAATATATGCTCAATAGTTTATTGCATGGGAGTAGCATAAATTGTTTTATCCAATCCCCTAAACATGACCATTTGAGTTTTTTCAAACATTTTATTGTTACAAGCAAGGCTTTAATGAACAATATACACGAGTTAGTGCAATTACTTTCTTGGGGAAGAATTGTTGGAGTTTAATATATTTTGCACTTTTGATTGTTATTCCTAAATTGTCTCTGAAACAAGGTTTTGATGAATTACACTCCCACCAATAATAAATGAGAATGCTTATTTCTGGCCAGAATTGAGTACTCTGCATCTTTTTATTCTTTTTGCAAACTACTAGAAAATTATCAATAACCACTTTTTTTAACTTTCATTTAAAATATTTTACCAATTACATATCATCAGGGTGAGCTATATTTAATATTTGGATTTCCTCTTCTATAAAAGTGAATAACTGTATTTCATAAGCAAAGTTCCCTGGGAGTATTCAGGATTGAACCAATATTTCTATGAGTGTCATGGAGGTTAAGGAAAACCTCTGTATAAATTCACATTGCATCACAGGATTTCCAGAGCATATTTGAGGAGTAAATGCCGGGTTTGAGAAGCAGGGGATGCAGTACTTTCACTGAATATTTTATTTATTTTATTTATTTTTATTTTTTAAATTTTTTATTGCTATGTTAATCCCCATACATTACATCATTAGTTTTAGATGTAGTGTTCCATGATTCATTGTTTGTGCATAACACCCAGTGCTCCATGCAGAATGTGCCCTCCTAAATACCCATCACCAGGCTAACCCATCCTCCCAACCCCCTCCCCTCTAGAACCCTCAGTTTGTTTTTCAGAGTCCATCATCTCTCATGCTTCATCTACCCCTCCGATTTCCTCCCTTCATTCTTCCCCTCCTGCTACCTTCTTCTTTTTTTTTTTTTTCTTAACATATATTGCATTATTTGTTTCAGAGGTACAGATCTGAGATTCAACAGTCTTGCACAATTCACAGCGCTTACCAGAGCACATACCCTCCCCAGTGTCTATCACCCAGTCATCCCATCCCTCCCACCCCACCCCCCACTCCAACAACACTCAGTTTGTTTCCTGAGATTAAGAATTCCTCATATCAGTGAGCTCATATGATACATGTCTTTCTCTGTTTGACTTATTTCGCTCAACATAATACCCTCCATTCCATCCACGTCGTTGCAAATGGCAAGATCTCATTCCTTTTGATGGCTGCATAATATTCCATTGTATATATATACCACTTCTTCTTTATCCATTCATCTGTTGATGGACATCTTGGCTTTTCCACAGATTGGCTATTGTGAACATTGCTGCTATAAACATCGGGGTGCATGTACCCTTTCGGATCCCTACTTTTGTATCTTTGCGGTAAATACCTAGTGCACTTGCTGGATCATATGGTAGCTCTATTTTCAACTTTTGGGGGAACCTCCATACTGTTTTCCAGAGTGGCTGCACCAGCTTGCATTCCCACCAACAGTGTAGGAGGATTCCCCTTTCTCCGCATCCCCGCCAACATCTGTCGTTTCCTGACTTGTTAATTTTAGCCATTCTGACTGGTGTGAGGTGGTAGCTCTTTGAGGTTTTGATTTGGATTTCCCTGATGCCGAGCAATATTGAGCACTTTGTCATGTGTCTGTTGGGCATATGGATGTCTTCTTTGGAAAAATGTCTGTTCATGTCTTCTGCCCATTTCTTGATTGGATTCTTTGTTCTTTGGGTGTTCAGTTTGATGAGTTCGTTATAGATTTTGGATACTAGCCCTTTATCTGATAGGTCATTAGCAAATATCTTCTCCCATTCTGTCAGTTGCCTTTTGGTTTTATTGACTGTTTGCTCTACTTTGCAAAAGCTTTTTATCTTGATGAAGTCCCAATAGTTCATTTTTGCCCTTGCTTCCCTTGCCTTTGGCAATGTTTCTAGGAAGAAGTTACTGCGGCTGAGGTTGAATAGGTTGCTGCCTGTGTTTTCCTTTAGGATTTTGATGGACTCCTGTCTCACATTGAGGTCTTTCAACCATTTTGAGTCTATTTTTGTATGGGGTGTAAGGAAATGGTCCAGTTTCATTCTTCTGCATGTGGCTGTACAATTTTCCCAACACCACTTGTTGAAGAGACTGTCTTTTTTCCATTGGACATTCTTTACTGCTTTGTCAAAGATCAGTTGACCATAGAGTTGAGGGTCCATTTCTGGGCTCTCTATTCTGTTCCATTGATCTATGTGTCTGTTTTTGTGCCAATTCCATACTGTCTTGATGATGACAGCTTTGTAATAGAGCTGGAAGTCTGGAATTGTGATGCCACCAGCTTTGTTTTTCTTTTTCAACATACTCTGGCTATGTGGGGTCTTTTCTGGTTCCATACAAATTTTAGGATTATTTGTTCCATTTCCTTGAAAAAAGTGGATGGTATTTTGATGGGGATTGCATTGAATGTGTAGATTGCTCTAGGTAGCATTGACATCTTCACAATATTTGTTCTTCCAATCCATGAGCATGGCACGTTTTTCCATTTCTTTGTGTCTTCCTCATTTTCTTTCATGAGTATTATATAGTTTTCTGAGTACAGATCCTTTGCCTCTTTGGTTAGATTGATTCCTAGGTATCTTATGGTTTTGGGTGCAATTGTAAATGGGATCAACTCCTTAATTTCTCTTTCTTCTGTCTTGTTGTTTGTGTATAGGAATGCCACTGACTTCTGTGCATTGATTTTATATCCTGCCACTTTACTGAATTCCTGTATGAGTTCTAGCAGTTTTGGGGTGGAGTCTTTGGGGTTTTCCAAATAAAGTATCATATCATCTGCAAAGAGTGAGAGTTTGACTTCTTCTTTACCGATTTGGATGCCTTTGATTTCTTTTTGTTGTCTGATTGCTGTGGCTAGGACTTCCAATACTATTATGTTGAATAGCAGTGGTGATAGTGGACATCGCTGCCGCATTCCTGACCTTAGGGGGAAACCTCTCTGTTTTTCCCCATTGAGAATGATATTCGCTGTAGGTTTTTCATAGACGGCTTTTAAGTTATTGAGGTATGTACCCTCTCTGCCTCTACTCTGAAGAGTTTTGATCAAGAAAGGATGCTGTACTTTGTCAAATGCTTTTTCTGCATCTATTGAGAGGATCATATGATTCTTGTTCTTTCTTTTGTTAATGTATTGTATCACGTTGATTGGTTTGTGGATGTTGAACCAACCTTGCAGCCCAGGGATAAATCCCACTTGGTCATGGTGAATGATCCTTTTAATGTACTGTTGGATCCTATTGGCTAGTATTTTGGTGAGAATTTTTGCATCCATGTTCATCAGGGATATTGGTCTGTAGTTCTCCTTTTTGATGGGGTCTTTGTCTGATTTTGGGATCAAGGTAATGCTGGCCTCATAAAATGAGTTTGGAAGTTTTCCTTCCATTTCTATTTTTTGGAACAGTTTCAGAAGAATAGATATTAATTCTTCTTTAATGTTTGGTAGAATTCCCCTGGGAAGCCATCTGGCCCTGGGCTTTTGTCCATTGGGAGATTTTGGATGATTTCTTCAATTTCCTTAGTGGTTATAGGTCTGTTCAGGTTTTCTCTTTCTTCCTGGTTCAGTTTTGGTAGTTGATACATCTCTAGGAATGCATCCATTTCTTCCAGATTATCTAATTTGCTGGCATAGAGTTGCTTATAATATGTTCTTATATTTGTTTGTATTTCTTTGGTGTTGGTTGTGATCTCTCCTCTTTCATTCATGATTTTGTTGATTTGGGCCATTTCTCTTTTCTTTTTGATAAGTCTGGCCAGGGGTTTATCAATCTTGTTAATTCTTTCAAAGAACCAGCTCCTAGTTTCGTTGATCTGTTCTACTGTTCTTTTAGTTTCTATTACATTGATTTCTGCTCTGATCTTTATTATTTCTCTTCTCCTGCTGGGTTTAGGCTTTATTTGCTGTTCTTTCTCCAGCTCCTTTAGGTGTAGGGTTAGGTTGTGTACTTGAGACCTTTCTTGTTTCTTGATAAAGGCTTGTATTGCTATATACTTTCCTCTTAGGACCGCCTTTGCTGCATCCCAAAGATTTTGAATAGTTGTGTTTTCATTTTCATTGGTTTCCATGAATTTTTTTAATTCTTCTTTAATTTCCTGGTTGACCCATTCATTCTTCAGTAGGATGCTCTTTAGCCTCCATGTATTTGAGTTCTTTCTGACTTTCCTGTTGTGATTGAGTTCTAGTTTCAAAGCATTGTGGTCTGAAAATAGGCAGGGAATGATCCCCATCTTTTGGTACCGGTTGAGACCTGATTTATGACCTAGGATGTGATCTATTCTGGAATATGTTCCATGGGCACTAGAGAAGAATGTGTATTCCATTGCTTTGGGATGGAATGTTCTGAATATGTCTGTGAAGTCCATTTGGTCTAGTGTGTCATTTAAAGTCTTTATTTCCTTGTTGATCTTTTGCTTAGACGATCTGTCCATTTCAGTGAGGGGGGGTGTTAAAGTCCCCCACTATTATTGTATTGTTGTTGATGTGTTTCTTTGCTTTTGTTATTAATTGCCTTATATAATTGGCTGCTCCCATGTTAGGGGCATAGATATTTACAATTGTTAGATCTTCTTGTTGGATAGACCCTTTAATTAGGATATAGTGCCCTTCCTCATCTCTTATTACAGTCTTTGGTTTAAAATCTAATTTTTCTAATATAAGGATTGCCACCCCAGCTTTGTTTTGGTGTCCATTAGCATGGTAAATGGTTTTCCATCCCCTCACTTTCAATCTGGGGGTGTCTTTGGGTCTAAAATGAGTCTCTTGCAGACAGCATATCAATGGGTCTTGTTTTTTAATCCAGTCTGATAGCCTGTGTCTTTTGATTGGTGCATTTAGCCCATTTACATTCAGGGTAACTATTGAAAGATAGGAATTTAGTGCCATTGTATTGCCTGTAAGGTGACTGTTACTGTATATTGTCTGTGTTCCTTTCTGGTCTGTGTTGCTTTTAGGCTCTCTTTGCTTAGAGGACCCCTTTCAATATTTCTTGTAGGGCTGGTTTCGTGTTTGCAAATACCTTTAGTTTTTGTTTGTCCTGGAAGCTTTTGATCTCTCCTTCAATTTTCAATGACAGCCTAGCTGGATACAGTATTCTTGCCTGCCTATTTTTCTCATTTAGTGCTCTGAATATATCAGGCCAGTCCTTTCTGGCCTGCCAGGTCTCTGTGGATAGGTCTGTTGCCAATCTAATGTTTCTCCCATTGTAGGTTACATATCTCTTCTCCCGAGCTGTTTTCAGGATTTTCTCTTTGTCTCTGAGAATCGTAAGTTTTACTCTTAGATGTTGGGGTGTTGACCTATTTTTATTGATTTTGAGAGGGGTTCTCCTGCCTCCTGGATTTTGATGCCTGTTTCCTTCCCCACATTAGGGAAGTTCTCTGCTATAATTTGCTCCATTATACCTTCTGCCCCTCTCTCTCTTTCTTCTTCTTCTGAGATCCAAATTAATCTAATGTTGGTTCATATTATGATATCGCTTATCTCTCGAATTCTGCCCTCGTGATCCAGTAGTTGTTTCTCTCTCTTTTTCTCAGCTTCTGCATTTTCCATCATTTGGTCTTCTATATTACTGATTCTCTCTTCTGCCTCATTTATCCTAGCAGTTAGCGCCCCCATATTTGATTGTACCTCATTAATATCCTTTTTGATTTCTACTTGGTTAGATTTTGTTCTTTTACTTCTCCAGAAAGGGTTTCTCTAATAACTTCCATGCTTTTTTCAAGCCCAGCTAGTATCTTTAAAGTGATGATTCTGAACTCTAGATCTGACATTATACTAATGTCTGTATTGAGTAGGTCCCTGACAGTCAGTACCACCTCTTGTTCTTTTTTTTGAGGTGATTTTTTCCGTCTCGTCATTTTTGCAGAGGAGAATAGATTAATGAGAGAACAAAATGCTAGCAGGGTAACAACGTTCCCAGAAAATATACTCTAAATAAATCAGAAAAGATCTGAAGCAGTGGGAAAAGAGAGGGAAAGAGAGAAAAA
This sequence comes from Mirounga leonina, assembly GCF_011800145.1. Lineage (NCBI taxonomy): Eukaryota > Metazoa > Chordata > Mammalia > Carnivora > Phocidae > Mirounga > Mirounga leonina. The sequence goes on along the minus strand of NW_023270320.1, from coordinate 31,108,389 downwards.
AGAAAAAGATAGAGATAAAGATAAAGACAAACAAAAACAGAACAAAACAAAACAGAATGTAATCAAATATGATCAGGCTGGTATATAGATCAGTGCCACACACTAGATTTTGGGTGTATTTTGGTCTGTTAGAAGAAAGTGTGTCCCAAAATTTTAAAGAAAGAAAAACTTATATATGTACAAACATAAGGGTTGATATGATAAAGGGATGGGATATGACTGTAAAGATGGAAATTATAAAAAAATTTATAAAAGGAATTGATAAAAAGTTGTTTGAAAAAAGAAAGAAGAGGATTAAAAAAAAAGGGTGAGAATGTGATCAGGCAGGGGAGTAGATCAAAACCATACAGTAGAGATTTAGGGTATATTTTGATCTGTTAGAAGAAACTCTCTCAAAATTTTAAAGAGAGAACAACTTATATATATATGCCAAAAATACGGGTAACTACTATGAAGGTATAGAATATGACTCTAAAAATGAAAAATAAAAATGTTTTTTAAAAAAGGGATTGATAAGATGTTGGTTGAAAAGGGGAAATAGAAAAATTCAAAAAAAAAAAAGAAAAAAAGACAGTTAAAAAAAAATTAACACTGAAAGACTAAAGAATCATGGTAAAAAAAGCCATGAATTCAGGGGCCTGGGTGGCTCAGTTGGTTAAGCGACTGCCTTTGGCTCAGGTCATGATCCTGGAGTCCCGGTATCGAGTCCCACATCGGGCTCCCTTCTCGGCAGGGAGTCTGCTTCTCCCTCTGACCTTCCTCCCTCTTGTGCTCTCTGTCTCTCCATTCTCTCTCTCTCAAATAAATAAAATCTTTTAAAAAAAGAAAAAAGCCATGAATTCTATCTGCAGTATTCCCCTAGTGCTGGAGTTCTGCCATTCTCATTGATCAATAAACTTGGTCTTGGCTGGCTGTTCTCGCTGATCTTCTGGGGAGGGGCCTGTTGCCGTGGTTTCCAAATGTCTCTGCCGGAGGCGGAAGTGCCCCGCCCTCGCCCCCTCCCGGCTAAGTCATCTGCTCGGGTTTGCTCTCCGGGGCTTTTGTTCCCTGCGAGCTTTCCGTCCAGCTTTGGAGGCCAAGAGTGAAAATGGTGGCCTCCCAATCTCCACCCCGGGGGAGCCGAGAACTCGGGGCCCGCTCCTCAGTGCGCCCCCAGAGAAAAGCAGTCACTCCCGTCGCCCCGGTCTCCGGCTGCACTCCATGGTCACCCGGCCTATGGCCACGCGTTTCTATCTCTGGCACCGACCCCGGGTGGAGTCTCCAAACCCAGCCGATCCCTGCGGTGCCCTCCCGCGCGGCTCCTCCCGGGGGAGGAAGGTGAGTCTCCCCGGATCTGCCGCTTGTGGGGTCCCTGCTGGAGGAGCAGGGGCCCGGCTGTGCCGCGGATCACGGTCAATGGCCACCCCGAGCTGAGAGCCTGCTCCTCAGCTCCATCTCTGCAGCCGGCTTCCCTGCTCTGATACCCAGGAGCTCTGCCACACTCAGGCACCCCCGGTCTTCCTGTGACCCCGAGGGTCCTGAGACCACACTGTCCCGGAGGGTTCCACCCCCCGCTTAGCCACCCGAGTGACGTCCCTCGGCGGAGCAGAGTTTTAAAAGTTCCGATTTTGTCTCCGCGGCTCTATCACTTGCCAGAAGCGCCGACGGAGGCCCCTCCCCCACCGTCTATCCTCCCAAATATCGCCTCGGATTCACTTCTCCGCACGTCCTACCTTCCAGAAAGTGGTCGCTTTTCTGATGAGAGAGTGGTTGCTCTTCTTTTCTTCGATCTCCTGTTGAGTTTGTAGGTGTTCAGAATGGTTTGATCCCTATCCAGCTGAATCCCTGAGACCAGACAAAATCCAGGTCTCCTACTCCTCTGCCATCTTGCTCCGCCACCCCCCTTTTTTTTTTTTAAATAAGGCTGTTGCAAGTAGGAGTCAATGTGAAGGAAAAGGAAGAATTGAGTAATGTATTCTGTATTAAACCTTTAGAAAGCTCACTTTTGCATCAGATGTTTATATCTAGGGAATTAATAAAGTCAAGATTAAAAATGGCTTTCATGTTGCTACATGAAATACAGATTAAAGGAAGTTGTCTCAGTTTTCTTATTAATAGTTTGGGGAAGAAGAAAAATTTTAAATTGCTATTTTTTAAAAAGATCTTAGATTTCACCTTCAAAGCATTCAGACTTCACATTCCTCAGACTGGATGATGTTTTTGCCCAAGGGCATATGAATGTCACTCCCTCAGAAACCCATCAGTGCCAGGTCTAAAATGGCAGAGGAATTGCTGCACGCAGGGCAGGCTGCAGTATCCATCAGCTCTTGCTGCCTTCACCGCTCTGTGGGCTGTGGGACTTCCACCAACATCTGTATGTTGTGCAATGTCAGTACCCCGACTGGCTATGTGGAGCTGTCCAGCAGTAATGGATAAATATGGATGGATAAAATATTCGCATGTAACTGCAGGATTTTAAAAAGTCCCATATAGTCAGATCTAGAAACCCAACAATATATAACAATATGTATGGGGCAAAATTATTTATTTTAATTGTTAATTGTTAAATTGTGGATCAATCTAATGGCAATTACAAAAACTTAGCTGTTTTCCCAATTTAGTAGCTTTAATACTGATGCTTATGTCTATGTACTTTTTCAAAACATGTAAAAGTCAAGCACTTATTTCAGACTGAAGCCTTCTTTGAGACTGCCTTTTTGATTCCCAAATGGCAAGATGTAGACTGCATGGGTGAGATAGTCATATGTAGACCCTAGAGTATTTTCAAAAAGAAAATTATCTCAAGGCCATGATGCACATATGATAATTTTTCTCAAATTATTATTTTTTAAAATATTCTCATCACAGTAGCAGCCTGAAAAGAACTTTTGATGAAACTGGGCAGGTGGAGTAGACCAGCCAATCTGTTAGCGTGGGATGTAATGTGCCTTTTTGTTCTTAAAGATTTAAGTAAATTTTTTTTTAAATCAAGTATAAAAATCAGTTTTAATGCTGTTGCCAACTAAATCATGATTATTATCAGAATCATCAGATAGCTTGGAATGAAATGAAGATTGGTTTGAGTAATTGGATAGAACAAGAAAACTGGATAAGACAATAAAATAAGCCACAAAAAAGGCAGAATGTCTGATATTATTTACTAGAAAAATTCCCATCACTCACCATTTGGTGGATTTAAAATAATCTGGAGAAAAACTCATAATGTAATAGGGATAATCTCTGTATCTATTGCTATCTATTTCAAATTTAGCTATTCCTATGGCAAACTTACATGGCATTATTTTTGAAGAAAACTCTGACGACCTTGTCATAGTGACAGATGGTGTTCCAAAGTCATATTCTTTTCATCACTAATCTAACTACATGATTTCACTTTGGGCTCAGTTTTGTGAAGAATAAATACAACTTCTATACATAAAGAATATTCTATACTTTATGAAAATATAATAATTTAATTTAATATAACATAATATAAATGCACTTAAAAGGCGAGTCCATTACAATTTGTATTTATCTTCTTGTAAATACAGTGTTCTCTTGTCTTGGGCTTTGATAACATAACACTTCAAAATTATGTATGCAATTCTTCTCTTCTGGACTTGTAGCAGGAGTCTATATATTATAGTTTAGTAATGAATAATATCCATTATGTAGTTAGAATTCCTTGGTTCAAATCCTGTCTCTACCACTTACTAGGTGGCTATTATGAGATTGTTCCACTTACAGAAAAGTTTTTGATATGCATGGCATTGAATTTTCTTTTTCTTTTTGCTTTTTTTCAATGTATGTGCTGGATTTTAACTTTTTAAATTATTTTAAGGGATCTTTTGTTTCATTTTATGTTAGCCTTTGTGGATGAGTTGAAAGAATATTAGAATGTTATTCCTTAATAGCTGTTATTAGTCATAACAGATGTTGTCAAATCCTGGAATGTCCTGTTTGTTGTTACCACTGCCTATAATATAGTCTAGTGTGACTCATATTTTCATTCATATTGAATGCTCTTCTATTGGTCTGTATACATACTGTTTTATGTTTAGTGTACTATTTCATTATATTATGTATCTTAAAAAAGTAGTAACTTATTATGCTATATAAACCACATATCTCAGTATTATAAATAAAATACAGTCCAATAACTACCATTGTACTATTACACCCACTATTATTACTATTGCTTTCACTCATACTCTGAACAGCCCACACTTACTGAATGTTTTCCATATGATCAGAACGATCCTAAGTGCTTTATATTTACTATTTTAAATTTTGTAATAACACTATGAAACATTAGAGGTCTCGAACAGTTAGATATCTCCAACACTATGAAACATTAGAGGTCTCGAACAGTTAGATATCTCCAACAAATCGCAAATCTCTTATGTGTTAGAACCAAAACGTGAAATCTAATGCATCCTCTCCAGGCCAAAGCCTGTTTATGCACTGCAAGGGTATAAAGCCTCTTTGACAAAAAAGCATTAAAAACAAGATGAGTAAACCCAATTAAATATCTTTTGCTTTTTTTTTTTTTACCTTTTTCCTCCTTAATCTGAATATTTGCCACTTATTTTTCAAAAGTGTTTCCTTTTGTATTTTACTTCTACTTTGATCACATATTTAATTTTGTTCTAGTTTGGAGCCTTATTTATTTATTTATTTAAAGATGTTTATTTATTTATTTGACAGGGGAGAGAGAGAGCACAAGCAGGGGGAGAGGCAGAGGGAGAAGCAGACTCCCCGCTGAGCAGAGAGCCCCCCAAGATCCTGGGAGCATGACCTGAGTTGAAGGCAGATGCTTAACCAACTGAGCCACCCAGGTGCCCCGGTAATCAAATACTTTTATATTTTCCCAAAAATATGTATATATCATGTAGGAAATAACATATATTTTATTTTATTTTCATGTATTTTTTAATTTGAAATGGGACCTAAAAGCATTTGATCCCACTTTCGCAAATTACTGTGAACATTAAAGCTAGCTTCGATACCTATTCACCACTTTTTTTTTTTTTTCTTCCTCTTTCATTGAAACCATATAAAACTAATTTTTAGAGCCATCTGCTAAGGTGTCTTTAAAATATTTTCAATTTCCCAGTCATTGCACAAGAGCAGAAAGTAGCTTTTTTGTACTAAACTAAAACTGGTGATTTATGAAATGTCTAGTATGAATTAGGTCCCATATGTTGCAAGTGTTGAAAAATATACTGTGAGTTTTAGAGTCACCTACAGAACTTTAAGGACAGGAAAATACATCTCGTCATTTCTCTAACTTTCTCCTGGGTCACAGGCTAACCATTTCAGGCAAACAAGAATCCATCCATGTCTGAAGGAGCCTCCAGAGAAGATTTCTTAATATGCCCTGTAATGCTTTCACTCTTGCTTTTAGTAGAATCTCCTTACCGCTAACTTTATTGCTATGGGTGAAGGCTGCTTCTATTGTTCTTCTCTCCATGGAGATGAAGAACAGCTACCCAATATCTTCTGTGTGAAGACATTTGAAATTCTAGAATACAGTAATAAAAATTCTTCTTTGCCTTTGACTAATATTTTTTATGATGTATTTGAGACTTTAATATGTTTTCAGGGTACCCGTGTGTGTTCTGAGCTCTGGAAGACTTTCTCATGAAGCTCATATTTTTCTATATAAGGTATTGGCTGAGCAGCTAAGAGAAATCAATGAATTGCTTTATATTATTCTAATATATCATTCTTTCATTTGTTTAAATATTGTTATCCCAGACATGAACCAACCAGGTAGATCTCATATTTAAATTTCTTTTTCATGTCTGAAAAAAAAAAAAACGGAAGGGAAACAAATCACCAAAAAGGATTACTTCATGGTTATACCAACTTTATTTTTTTTTAATATTTTTTTAAGATTTTATTTATTTATTTATTTGAGACAGAGAGAATGAGAGAGAGAGAGAGAGCACATGAGAGGGGGGAGGGTCAGAGGGAGAAGCAGGCTCCCTGCCGAGCAGGGAGCCCGATGCGGGACTCGATCCCGGGACTCCAGGATCATGACCTGAGCCGAAGGCAGTCGCTTAACCAACTGAGCCACCCAGGCGCCCTACCAACTTTATTTAAAGAATAGTTTTGTTTGGGAACCCTTTCAAATTCATCCATGAGCCTGAAATACCTTGACAGAGATTATTTCTTTCAACAAACCATTTTTAGTTATTCACAGAGCCTCATAATCTATAAGCTTGATTACAACCACTATTTATTTGTACAGGTGTTATTGGCCCCAGTTTCTGACATAAACTGCAATTTTATCTTGGATTTGTTTGGCAAGGGCTCATGAGAGAATGGGTCTAAAAACAAAGGAGAAAAAAATGGAAATAGAAGCATTTACACTAAGTACACTACATCATCCAGTCAGGAGGATGAACTGATTTTTTTATCCCTCAAATATAATCAACGGCAGTAGTCAGGACAAGTTTTCTGCAAAAGGCAAGATAGCAAATATTTTAGGCTTTGCACACCATATGGTCTCTGCTGCAGCCACTCAACTCTGCTATGGTATCACTAAAGTTGCCACAGACAAATTGTAAACAAATGCATGACTGTGTTATAATAAAACTTTATTACAAACACATGAGAAATGCTGCATTTTGCCCATGGACATTATTTCATCAATTCCTGTTCTAGGACAAAGAATGCCAAGACCTGCCTATATCTGCTTGGCTTTTTGTTCCCATGTTTTCCAAAAATCTCTCCTCTGGTCAGACTCTCTGAGGGATTAATCCCTCAAGAAGAGAACTAAACTGGAAATCCACAAAACTCCACCTCCGTGTCCTGTGCAGGCACCTTGGATGCCTACAGAAGGCAGTTTCCTCATGCATCCTGGCTAACGTGTATCATGACCTTAATCTGTCTCAGTAGGAGATCCCCCTACCTAAGTTCCCTGCTTTTCATTTTTCATAGTTTAGAGCAAAATCTAAGCTTTGCCATCACAAGCCTTCCAAGAGACCAGAACGCTCATCCCAAATTCTATCTCCAGTGACTGGATAGCCAAGCGCTCCTCATAAATTCCATTTCTCAGTTGCTCAGGCTAAAAAAAGACAGATTTGTTCATTCTTTTCCTACTTCATACAATTCATCAGGAAATTGTACTAACTATCCTTGAAAATACATGTACTCAGCACCATCCCCAAGGTCCCTCCTGGTTTGAGCATCATCATTTCTTCTATGGATTATTAAATCTACCATTTCACCCCAATCTATCTTTAATAGAGAAATTATATAATTAAAGCATAAGTTTGATCACATCAAAGTCCTCCCATGAGTCCTCATTTTAGCCAGAGTGAAAAAACAAGGTCCTTACGTGCCGGGGTAGCTCAGTTGGTTAAGTGTCTGCCTTCGGCTCAGGTCATGATCTCAGGGTCCTGGGATCAAGCCCTGCATTGGGCTCCCTGCTCTGCGGGGAGCCTGCTTTTCCCTGTCCCTCTGCCACTCTCCCTGCTTGTGTTCACTCTTGCTCTCTCTTCCTCTCTCTCAAATAAATAAATAAAATCTTAAAAAAAAAAAAAAAGCAAGATCCTATAACAGCATGCATGGCCTCAGTGCATATGATCTGTGCCACCTCCCCACTGTTATGCCTTCAACTTCTACCACCGTCACCTGCTCTTTGGATTCCAGCCACACTAGCCTCTCTGCTATTTCTTGACTACAGTAGGCACACTTCCACACTAGAGCATTTCCTAGACTTAATTATTCTGCATGGAATGACCCCCCCCCCACTCTTCACTTAAGCAATGGCATCACCTCTTACTCTTTTTTTATATAATTCCACATTTGTTAAGTCCTGACATGGCCAGTTACTTATTAACTACAACCATCCCTACTGTAATCAACCACTCCATCTCTCAGAATAGCTCTTATCTGCTCTGCTCTTACATTTTTACTACATATCAATCATCACCTTCTGTCATAAATTTAAATGTTTATGAAGTTGTACTTACCATTCTTGACTTTCTCTAGCTATTAAATTGCAAACTCCTGAGGCCATGAATTCAAATGCAATGTGGGACCAGATAGGAGATAAACCTCAAAAACATGATAGTAAGTAAAAGAAGCCAGACACAAAAGGTCGCATGTTGCATGATTCCAGTTTTATGAAATATCCAGAAGACGTAAATCAATAGCGACAGTAAGCAGATGGGTGGTTGCCAGAAGCTGAGGGTGGCGAGAGGAATTGGAAAATGACCACTTAATGATACGGAGTTTCCTCGTGAGGTGTTGAGAATGCTTTTCAACTAAACAGGGATTGTGGTTGCACAACATTGTAAATGTATTGAATGTCACTGAAGAGTTTACTTTAAAATGGTTAATTTTATGTTATATGAATTTCACTCCAGTGAAAAAAAAACATGAAAATAAATAAATAAATATTCTCTACTGTGCCTTCACCTATGGAGACACTTACTAGTAAGAGTTCATGTGCTTCAGGAATAGACTTGGTGCAGCCTGAAGCTGGGGACACCTAGCCAGGCAGCATGTGCAACAATCACGGGGTTCAGGATAACTGAGAGGTCCAGGGCTCCACCTCAGCCTGCAGGTGACAGAGGTTTCAGTTTACCACATACACTTTGCCCCAATATTTCTCTCCATCCACAAAACATGATCTTTGAGCATTAGGACACATAATACTATAATAAGTTGTGAAAGCAGGAGATACTTCTAACTATTATATGTGTATATCTTTCTTAAAAGATCATTTATTAGTTTTAAAGTTACACATTGCCCATATCTCTGCTGAACTAATTCCTTTGTGTGTATTTAGAAGGCAATAGGTCCCACTTGTTACCTAAAAATGTGCTCTCTGTGATAAATAAAACCTGTCAAATGGAAACCAAAAGACAGAGTGGTATCAGAATTATTGCAAATGTTCATCCAGCTGTAGCAAGATACATCACAAACATAGATTACTCTAAATTTAAAACTATTTTTTTTAAAGATTTTATTTACTTATTTGAGAGAGAGAGAGTGAGTGAGAGAGAGCATGAACAGGGAGGAGAGGGAGAAGCAGGCTTCCCACGAACAGGGAGCCCGACGCAGGGCTCCATCCCAGGACCCTGGGATTATGACATGAGCTGAAGGCAGACGCTTAACCAACTGAACCACCCAGGTGCCCCTAAATTTAAAACTTCTTAAATCTGCCCAGACCAATTCTGGACCTTCAGCTACAAACAATGGAGGATGGTGCTTGCGTGACTTGGCCTTACTGATAATCTTATAATATAGGGATTGCTACTGTCCTACTTTTTTTCCTGCCCATTGAGATCTTCTTTCCCTTCTTCTGTCACTGTACACCTGCCTTAGGGTTGCAATACAGCTGTCTTACAGTTTGAATTTCAGCCCTCTACCCTTGAGCTAACATCTATAAACCATGAGATTTGTTTACCATTTTCTGGAAAATAATAGGAAACGGTTCATTTGACTGTGAATGTGTTAAGTCATCAGGGGGATCTACTGTAGGGCTCAAAGGCATAGCATCTTCCTGTTCAATCACGATGGGAACCCTCAATGATGCCCTGACACATGTTACTGAATACACCATTTCTATTGGGAGGAGGCATTTTCCTCCCCTTTAGAATGTTATTTTAACATAACCCATGACATGATGAGCTTTTCAGGTCTTAAAAGTATTTTTATGTCCTTCCAGAAGAGAAACGATTCAATTATAAACTAGTCATTGCCTCTCAAAGGGAATATACCTACTGGCAGATGCAGGTGATTTGCTCATACAAAATCCTCAGGGTCACCACTGGTTGGTTGTTATGGGCTTTTGCCCAAGGCTCCTATAAGTGTATGTTGCTGACAATTCCAGTGTCATTTGAACATCAGAGTAGTGTGATCCCAAAAGAATCTACTGGGTGATAGCTTTTTGAGGCTCTCAGAGAGCCTGCATTTATCCAGAGCACCACAGAAATCCATTTTTTTTTCCTGATAATGTTGTTATAGGGGCTGCTACTAAAATATCCAGGTGACAGGTGATGTCTCCACAAATCAAATAACTTATTCAAATCTTATGCTTCTTGTTTTGATTTCAGAGCTGGCTGAGACAATAACCTATTTTTAATTGTTCAAGGAATCTCTAATGGCTCTAGCTTCTGTTATTCTTCATAATTTTAACATTCATTTTGGGACCTGTACTTCAGTTCAATGGCCACTCCCTTGTGGTTGTATGAATAACTGGTATTTAAAATTCAGTTTTAGCTTAATATTTGGGTGGAGATATCAGCATTATATAATAACTATTTTCAATTTAATTAAAACTAAGTCTCATCACACCAGGTTATGGACAGTAGCAAGAAAGGTTAAATATCTCTGCACAGTAAACAAGTCCTGTGGAGTCCATCACATATGAATTGAATCTGACTTTGATTTTCTTGCAAGATACAAATTGAAAAGAAAGTGTTCAATCAGTCAATCACAGAACACCAATCTCCTCTGTCTTGTTGCTCAGCTTGAATTGTTAATGCTGTTATTGAACACAGCTGATGCTTTTGGAGGTGTGCATGTACTCAGTCCTCTGTAGGCTCTAGCTAAGCTCTAGGATCCATAAGTTTTTCTTGAAGTCCATATTTTCTCACAGACCGCCAAAAAAGAGATTTGTGGGTACTAATATAATTGCATTTGACAAGTTTTTAAATTTAAGATAAAAGTTCTTGACCTCTAGGGCTCTTATATAATTTTTTTCATATATTTTTAAAATAAGCATAAGAATGCTTTTCTGTAATTCTTTTTTTTTTTTAAGATTTTATTTATTTATTTGACAGAGAGAGGCACAGCAAGAGAGGGAACACAAGCAAGGTGAGTGGGAGAGGGAGAAGCAGGCTTCCCGCTGAGCAGGGAGCCTGATGTGGGGCTCGATCCCAGGACCCTGGGATCATGACCTGAGCCGAAGGCAGACGCTTAACGACTGAGCCACCCAGGCGCCCCTGCTTTTCTATAATTCTAAAGGCTCTACCAAGAATGACAAATTAAAAGAAGAGAGCAGATTTTCACACAAACCCATTCCTATCATATTCCATTTAGACATCACGTTTATTCTAGTAACACATTCATGTATGGGTGAGGTAAAAACCATTATAACTTTAATTCATTAACTACTACTTTTTTTGAGAGAGAGAGACAGCAAGCACAGGGGCCTGGATGGGGAGCGGGAGGGAAATAATCTCAAGCAGACTTCATGCTCACTGTGGAGCCCTACCTGGGACTCAACTTCATGACCCCGAAATCATGACCCAAGTCGAACCCAAGTTGCTTAACCGACTGAGCCACCCGGGTGCCCCCCATTAACTCCTTCTTTGAACTATATTTTTACTTTTATGCTTTCAGGTACATCACTATATGCCCCTAACTAACTAATATAGTTTACTATATTTAACTTTTAATCAATAGGTTTGTGTATAGTACTATACTGTACACCAGTGTCCAGTAATCCCAATGAAATTCTTCCACTTTTATCCATAATGGACAGTCTCAAGTCCTCTTCTGCCAACAGATGCTGAACGGCCTTTTATTCAGAATCATACTCTTTTACCTCACACAGTATTAATTGGTACTGGTTATAGAGAATCTATAGATTCCTCTCTTGCATTCTTATAAAATATTTCAAAATAGACTACATGGTTAACAAACACTAGAAATTTATTTCTCACGGTTTGGGTGCTAGAAATCTGAAATCAGGTTCTGGTGAGAACCCTCCCTTGGCTGTAGATTGCATTTTTATCATGTTCTCACATGTCAGAAAGAAAGCAAGAGTGTTCTCTCAGGTCTCTTTTATAAGGGCACAAATCCCATTCATGAGGACTCCAACCTCATGAACTAATTATCTACCAATGACATCTTAATACCATACTTCAGGAGTATAACTGAAACTAATATAACACTGTATGTTAACTAGCTGGAATTAAAATCAAAAGTTAAAAAAATACCATACCTTGTGGGGGTAAGGACTTTAGCATTTGACTTTTGGGGGGACAAAAACAGTTCATTGCTTTTTTGCCCATGCCCCCAAGCAAATTCATGTCCTTTTCACGTTCAAAACACATTCATTCAATCCCAACAGCCCCAAAAGTCTTAACTTGTTCCAGCATCAACACTAAAGTCCAAAGTCTCATCTAAATATCACCTAAATCCGGGGTGCCCTGGGTGGCTCAGTCAGTTAAGAGTCCAACTCTTGGTTTTGGCTCAGGTCATGATCTCATGGGTTGGGAGATCAAGCCCCACAACAGGCTCCACACTCAGCAAGGTTTGCTTGAAGATTCTCTCTCTCTGCCCCTTCCCTTCCCCCACTCCCACTTTCTCTCATTCTCTCACACTCTAAAATAAATAAATAAATATTTTAGAAATATCATCTAGGGGCACCTGGGTGGCTCAGTCTGTTAAGCAGCTGCCTTCAGCTCAGGTCAATCAGTCTGTTAAGCATCTGCCTTCAGCTCAAGTCATGATCCCAGGGTCCCGGGACTGAGACCCACATTGGGCTCTCTGATCTGTGGGGAGGCTGCTTCTCCCTCTCCCTCTGCCTGGTGCTCCCTCTGCTTATGTCCTCTGTGTGTGTGTGTCAAATAAATAAAATAATTTTTTTAAAAAAATTAAAAAAAATGTATCATCTAAATCCAATATGAGTGAGATTCTAGGCACATTTCATCCTGAAGCAAATTCCTTTCCAACTGTGAGCCTATGAAACCAACAGGTTATGTACTTCCAAAATACAGTGATGGGACAGGGTAGGCAAAAATAGGTAGAAAAATAGGTAAGAAAAAAGGGGTAATGAATCCCAAGTAAGTTCAAAACCTAACAAGGCAAATGTTAATCCATAAGGCCCAAGGATAATCCTCTTTGGCATGATGCTCCACCCTCCAGAAACCACAAAGATGGCAGTTGCTCCTCCATGGCTCTCCCAGGCTAAGGTTGTGACCTTGCAACTCTGCGTGGTCCTGCTCCCACGGCTCCAACTGTACATTACCAACACTGTAGCTCTCTGTGGGGGTTTTACACCTGAGTCACTGAGAGGGAACATCCAATCCTGCCTGACTGGTGAGGTGGCTCCACTCTTTGAAACTGCTCTTCTCCTTGGGCCCTTGTACTCTGGGCCTGAGGTGGCAATGACAGTCATAATGATCTCTAACTCACCTTCTTTGGTCATTCTTCCATTGTCTTGAAGAATAGTTCCTGGCTTCCACTGAGAGGGTTGTTCAAGTTTGTGGCAACTACCCACACTAATTTTATCAAAGGGTCAATGAGCACATCCTTTGTGTTCTCTTCCATGTACTTCCTAATTTTTTTGCAATATGGGAAGGCTGAAATTTTCTAAATCTTTAAGTTCTAGTTCCATTTTACCTAATGAGTCTGTCTTCAAGTCATTTCTCTCGTCTCACGTTTTACTGCAAGTAATCAGGAGTAATCAAACCACTCTTCCCAAACTTTTTTCAGAAACCTCCTCAGCTAGTATCTAACTTCATCACTCACAAGTTACACCCTCCACAAAGCAGTAGAACAAGAGCATAACTCAACCAAACTCTTTGTTACTCTCTTACAAGGGTCACCTTTTCTCCACTGTCCAATAATGTTCCTCATTTCCTTCTGAGATCTCACCCGAATGGACCTCACTGTCCATATTTCTACCAACATTCTGTTTATGATTATTTAGATATTCTCTAAGATGTGAACTTTCTTTACAGCTATCCTTTTTTTTATTCTGAACCCTCACTAGAATTGCTTTTAAAATTCTGATCACAGATATCTCAGCTTTTGATCATTTCCATCTCAAAATTCTCCCAGCCTCTACCCACTACCCATTTCTAAAGTTCCTTCCACACTTCTTTTTTTTTTTTTTTTAAGATTTTATTTATTTATTTGCAAGAGAGAGAATGAGAGACAGAGAGCATGAGAGGGAGGAGGGTCAGAGGGAGAAGCAGACTCCCTGCCGAGCAGGGAGCCCAACGCGGGACTCGATCCCGGGACTCCAGGATCATGACCTGAGCCGAAGGCAGTCGCTCAACCAACTGAGCCACCCAGGTGCCCATCCTTCCACACTTCAAGTATATGCTACAGCAGTGCCACCACTTCTCATTACCAGTTTCTATTTTAGTCAATTCAGGCGTCTATAACAAAGTACCATAGATATAACCATAGGGGTTATAAACTTGATATTTATCACCCACAATTCTGGAGGTGGAAGTCTAAAATCAGGGTGCCAGCATGATTGGGTGAAAGCCTTCTTCAAGGCTGCGGGCAGCTGACTTCTCATCCTGACATGGTGGCAAGAGGGTAAGCAAGCTCTCTGGGGTCCTTCTTACAAGGTCCACTGTTCAGACTTTTCCACTCATGACCTAATTACCTCCTGAAGTCTACCCTCTTGAAATCATCATATTGGGGGTTAGGATTTCAACATATGAATTTGGGGGAACCATACATCCAGTCCAATGTACTCACCAATGCATAAATGCACTTGTGTAAGTGCAAAAAAATCCATTTCAATAGTGGCTTAACAGGAAGCTATTGATTTCAGGCCACAGAGTGACATAATTCTTTGACTCCTTATCCCTGTGTTTTGTCATTTGATTCTCCTCCTTTATGAACTATAAAGACTTTAATGTGACTTTCAGTCAGATCAGGTTGTTTTCTGATCAAAAGAAATACCCACTCAACTCCCTTCAGGCAATATATATATATATATATATATATATATATATATTGCCCCTTCATATATATATATATATGAAATAAGTTAAAATATTAGCTTTACTGTGAGCCATCAATGAAAATTTAATTTAATACATTTTCAATCAGATATATTTCCTTATGTTTTAATAACAACCACTTATTAAAATGAATCATTCACGGAGATGGTGACGTCCTTCCTTTTTATAAACAACGTCATCACCCCTAGCTTGACAGACCTGGTGGCCTCTGATTCCTTATCAAATATTTTCATTTTCACCAAAGTTACCAAAAGCAACCAAGATACCTAGGGTAGTCAGCCTCCAAGGTGGCCCACAGTAATGTCCACATCATTGTATTCACACTCTTTCACATTATACCAGGATTGGGCTCTGTAAGGAATGGCATATAGCAAATGTAACAGTATGTCACATCTGAGATTAAGTTCTAAGAGTCTCTATCTTGCGTACTCTCTCCTTAGCTCATGGACTCTGTTAAATGACTTGCTAGGAGGAAAATAACCTGTCATTTTGTGAGCATTCTTATAGAGTTGTCCATATAGCAAGGAATTGAAACCTTAGACCAACATCCATTAAGGAACTACCAAAAAGCAAATGAGTAAACTTAGAAAAAGTTTTACTCTAGCCCCAGTTGAACCTTGAGATGACTGCATCCCAGACTGACACCTAGACTGAAATGTTTTAAGAGATCTTGAGACAGAATCATTGAGCTGAACTACTCCCAGATTCCTGACCCTGAGAAGCTGTATGAAAATTAATGTTAATTATTTAAGCTACTAAGTTTTAAGTGATTTGTTGTAAAGCAAGAATTAACTAATAGAGTACCAACTTCTTGGTTGACTTCCAATCTACCTGAAATTTTAAAAAATTAATTTGGAAATGAAAATGAATTACAACTTATCAAAATTTGTGAGATGCATTGAGCAGTGGTTAAAAGAAAGTTTATAGAATTGAATGCAATTTAATAGACAAGAAGAAAGATCTAAAATCAGACTAGAAATTCCCAATTTAGGAACCTAGAATAAGAAGAGAAAAATAAATATAAATAAGCAGAAAAATGAAATAATAAAAACTAGAGCAGAAACCAATATAATTGAAAATCAGATACCAATAAAGAAAATCAATGAAACCAAAAATTGGTACTTTAAAAGGATGAATAATGTCAACTATCCAGCCAGGCTAAACCAAAAACAAAACAAACAGAGAGACAAAAAAAAAAAAAAAAAAAAAAAAAAAAAAATAAAAAAGGAAAGGAAGATGACATAAACTATTAATGTAAGAAATGAAAAAGAAGCCATCACTATTGATTTCATGAATATTAAATGGTAAATGGATAGTAAAGAAATATTAGGAACAACTCTATGTCCATATATTGGATAACTTAGCTAAAATGGAAAGTTTCAAAAAAAAAAAAAAAAAGTTTCCTCAAGATAAGTAATCTACCAAAACTCACGCAAGAAGAAACAGGTAATCTTAATAGCTCTCTATCTATTAAAGGGATTGAATAGTTAACTTTCCACAACAGAAAGCACCAGACCCAGAATGTTTCACTTATGAGTTCTACCAAATATTTAAGGAAGTAAAGGTACTGGTTCTCTACAGTCTATTCCAGAAATTCTAAGCAGAGGAAACACTTTTAAGCATGAGGCCAATATTACCCTAATACCAAATCATACAGCTCTGTTTAAGAAAAAAGAAAAATACAGATTTATACTTGCTATGAACATAAATGCAAAAGTCTTCAATAAAATATTAGCAAATTAAATCCTTAAATACTTAAAAGTAATTGTACACCATGACCAAGTAGGATTAGATATGTAAGGCTGGTTCAACGTTTGAAAATCAATTAATGTTAGCCATCATTACAAAGAAGAAAACTAACTGACCAAAGAAGAAAAATCATTTAATCATGTCCATAAGTACAAAAAAGTATTTAAGAAAACCCAATATCCACTCATGATAAAAACTCTCAACAAACTATGTATAGAGCAATTCTTCTGCAGTTTGATAGAGAACATTTACAAGAATCCTATAGCTAACTTAGTGGTAAGAAACTAGATGCTTTCCTGCTAAGGAAAAAATGCTACATTTTGTTTTCCTGCTGGGAAAACAACAATGCAACAATGTCCAGTCTTACTAATCTTATTCAACTTCATACTGGAATTCCTTTCTAATGCAAAAAGATAAGAAAAAAAAACAGTATATGGATTGGAAAAGAAAAACAAAACTGTCTTTGTTACAAATTATCTATGTAGAAAATCCCACCATCAAAACCAACCAAAATATCTCATAGAACCAATAATCAATTGTAGCAAGTTTTCAGGATACAAGATTAAAGTACAAAAAGCATTGCTTTCCTACATACCAGCAGTAAAATACTGGAATTTGAAAATGAAAACACCCACCATTGCATTAGTACCAAACAAAAAAACAAAAACAAACAAAAAACAACTCGGTATAGATTAAAAAAATATATATGTGCATAAGTTACATGAGGGAAACTACAACACTCTGATAAAAAAAATTCTGAAAAGACCTCAGTAGAAAGATATTCCATGTTCATGTATAGAAAGACTCAGTATTAGTAAGATGCCATGCTTCTCAAATTGATGTATAGAATCAATGCAATACCAGGCAAAATTCCACCAAGTTACTTTGTGGATATTGATAAACTGATTCTGAAGTTTTGAAGGCAGAACCCAGAATAACCAACATAATTTTAAAAAAAAGAAGAGAGTTGGAGAACTGATACTACCTGAATTCAAGATTTACTATAAACCTACATTAATCAAGACAGGATAGTATTGCTGAAAGAGAAAGAGAGAAACTGAATAGAATACAGAGCCTAGAAATAGGCTAGCAAATACAAAAGAATAGAATATATTGCCCAGAAATACTCATAATCAGTTGATTTTCAACAAAGGTGATATATTTTTTAAAGATTTTATTTTATTTATTTGACAGAGAGATAGAGAACACAAGTAGGCAGAGCAGCAGGCAGAAGGAGAGGGAGAAGCAGGCACCCCGCTGAGCAATGAGCCCAATGCAGGACTCGATCCCAGGACCCTGGAATCATAACCTGAACTGAAGGCAGTTGCTTAACTGACTGAGATACCCAGGCACCCAAAGGTGATACATTTTTTTTTACTTATATGATAAATAACCTGCATCCAAAATATACAAAGAACTCTGAAGACTCAATAACAAGAAAATAGACATCCTAATTAAAACTTACAAATTAATGAGAATGACTTTATTATTTTCCTCTTAAGGCCTTGAGATTAATTGATTCTTGAACAATGCAGGAGTATATTGCAATTGCATAGAGGTTCTTTCTAGGAGGTAACAGACATCACATAGATAAAGACCTCCACAATATTGCTGAGGAGACTGAATTTATTTGGAACATAGCATAGATGACAAGAGAGAGAGAAAGGACAGAAAAAAATATTCAAGAAATAATTGGTTAAAATTACACATATCTGATGGAAAACAGGAATCTATCTATTCAAGAATGCAATAAACTCCAAGTAGGATATATATAAAGAGATCCAACCCATTTTATTTTTTTTTTGAGATCCAACCCATATTATTAGTAAATGAAATTTTTTTTTGACTTTGATGAAAGTCAAAGAATCAATCTTGAAAGCAGATAAATGATTCTAAGAGAATCCCAATATAAGCAACAGATGATTTTTTATCAGAAACAATGGAAGTCATAATGCAAGGGGAAAGCATTTCAAAGTGTTCAAATTAAAAATAAAAATAAAAACAAACAAAATGTCTTATAATATTTTATAATTCAAAATTATCTCTCAAAATGATGATGAAGTCTTTCACAGATAAATAAAAACTGAGGAAATTTGTTGCTGACAGACCTGCCTTACAATAAGTATTAAAGGAAGTTCTTCAGGATGGAGGGAAGAGATTCAGAGACTAATTGGAATCCACATAAAAAAAAAAAAAATAGCACTGGTAATGCAATTATGTATAAAAATATAAAATATGGTATTATTGCATCTTTCTCCTTTTGGTTAATAGATATATAAGCCAATTCCATAAAACAATATGTATATAATTGCATTGGTCTTAAAACATTTAAACATGTATTATATTTCACAATCACAGCACAAAGAAATGGATGAGAATAAAACTGTCTTGGAATGAGGGCATGGTAACAGATGGTAATTTGAGTCTACAGCAATTTTTATGTATAAAAATTATATCTTCTTTTTTATCTCACTTCTTCAGAAATATAAAATTACACCAAGTAATAATTATAACTATGTACTATGGTGTTTAACATAGGCACAGGTAATATGCATAACAATAATACTACCAGAGATAGAGGAAATGAATAGTTATTCAGGAAGACAATTTCCTTATTACACTACAATTAAGACAAGTATGACTTGTATTTGAATGATTTAAGATGTATATAGTAATCCTAGAGCAATCATTAAGAAAATATTCCAAAAATATAATTAACAGCCCTTAAATTAAAATTTTACACTAGAAAATAACCACTTAATAAAATGATGGCAGTAAAGAAATAAAAGAGGGGCGAAAAAGATCTGAGACATGCAGTTTAAGAAAAAGCAAAATAGCAGGTGTAAATCCATTCTTTTCAATAATTACATTAAATGTGAAAGATTGGGAAATCTAATCAAAAGATAGAGATTCTCAGCTGGATATAAAAATGATGTACAAATGAACTATGTGAACTAAATGAACTATATGGTGTCCATGCTCCTATCACCTTAGATTAAAAGATACAAACATGCTGAACATTAAAGAATGGAAAAAATATATAGTACAATGCAAACCGCACAATGAAAGAACAAGGCTAGCTATACTATATAGTTATATACATGTTAAAAATATACATGTTAAAGCAAAACCAAAGTCCTTAGAGATAAAGAGGGACTTTTAATAATAATAAAAGGTCAATCTATCAAGAATATATTAAATGTAGAGACACATAAAAATCTAATAAGAAGGCCCAAATATACATGAAGCAAAAACCAGGGGAAGTGAAGAAAAAAATAAACGTTAAAAAATATAGTTTGAGATATCAATATCTCACTCAATAATGGTTAGAACAACTAGGCAAAAGATGGACAAGTAAATAAAGACCTTGAAAACAGAATAAAACAATTATATATGGTAGATACCTATAAAGCTCTCCACAAAACCAATGCAAAATATACATTTTTCTCAAGTGCATACGGCACATTCCCTACTATTGATTGTATGTTAACTTATAAAACAAGCCCTAATGAATGTATAAAGTTAACATAAAACAAATAAACATTTATAACTACTGTAGAATAAAACTAAATTCCATACAGAAGAGCATCACAAAGAAAAAGATTTATAAATACACTTTAAAAAAGAACACAGACCTGGGGCACCTGGGTGGCTCAGTCGTTAAGCGTCTGCCTTTGGCTCAGGTCATGATCCCAGGGTCCTGGGATCGAGCCCTGCATCGGGCTCCCTGCTCCGCGGGAAGCCTGCTTCTCCCTCTCCCCCTCCCCGTGCTTGTGTTCCCTCTTTCTCTGTGTCTCTCTATGTCAAATAAATAAATAAAATCTTAAAAAAAAAAAAAAAAGAACGCAGACCTCGTGCACTGAGTCCATAAAACACTATTGCAAGAAATTTAAAGCTCTAAATTGTACAACATCGATTGTTCATGTACAGCTGGAAGAGGAGGAAATGAATGTATGGTGGAGCAACTTTTCTATATTCTTACTGGAATGAATTTAGTATTAATCAGAATTAGTTAATAATAATATAATATATTAATAATATAATAATTCCCAGAGCAACCACTAAGAAAAGTACTTAAGAGTAATAAAAGACAACTAATATACTAAAATGATACATTAGAAAAAAAATTTTTAAATGGAGGTGATAAAGGAGCAGAGAAACCAAAAGACACAAAATATATAGAAAACAAAGAGCAAACTGGCAGACATATACCCGAATATATTAATAACATTAAATGCAAATAGGATCTACACTCCATTTCAAAGGCAGAGATTTCCAGAAGTGATTTTTATTTATTTATTTAAAGAAAATCTTTTTAAGATTTATTGATTTATTTGAGAGAGAGAGAGAGCGCACAGAGGGAGAGGGTGAGGGAGAATCAGACTCGCCATCAAGCTGGGAACTCCATGTGGGGCTCAATCCCAGGACCTTGGGATCATGACCTGAGCCGAAGGCAGACATTTAAGCGACTGAGCCACCCAGGCACCCCAAGAAGAGATTTTTTAAAAAGAACAAAATCCAACTGTATTTCATTGAAAAAATGCACACTTTATATTCAAATATACACATAGATTGAAGACATATTCAACAAAAAGTGACTATATACAAATAATATATATATATAATATAAAAATATATATTACCAGACAAAATAGATTTTAAGGCAAAAGTATTAGTAGACAAAAATAGTAATCTTATAACAATAAAGAGGCCAATGGGGGTCCCTGGGTGGCTCACTTGGTTAAGTGTCTGCCTTCAACTCAGGTCATGATCCCATGGTCCTGGGATTGAGCCCCATGTTGGGCTCTCTGCTCAGTGGGGAACCTGCTTCTTCCTCTCACCCGTTCATGCTCTCTCTCTCAATATCTCTCTCTCTCTCAAATAAATCAATAAAATCTTAAAAAATAAGAGACCAATCATTGGAAGTGTATATGTATAAATATTTATATGTATATATATATAATTATATATATATAATTATATGTAATTATACATACATAATCCTATACATGCATATATCCCTATATGCATGTATGTATACTGAAAGAGTGCCCCAAAGTAGATGACATCAAAACAGACAGGTTGAAGGATGACGTGGACAGTTCAACAATAATGAAGATTATAATGCCCACACTCAGTAATGAATAGAATTATCAAGACAGAAAATCAATGAGTTTATAGAACACTTGGAAACTGCCAACAAACTGAACTAAATAATATCTCCAGAACAATTCCCCCCAAAACAGGAGAACTTACATTCTTTCAAAGTGTATATGAGATATTCTCTAGAACAGAGCACATACTAGATTATATTTTTAAAAAGTCAATAAACATAAAAGGATTGAACTCTTTCAAAGGATGTTCCCTAACCACAGTGATAATCAACTATAAAATAATAGAAGAAACTTTTTGAAAATCCACAATTTAGATATTAAATAGATATTAAATACCACTTATTTAGATATTCTAAATAACTCTTGGAGAAATGTTTTAAATTTTTGAGAATTCAACAGAATTCTACTTCTTATAAGATTCAAGAGACTTAAGAAATATATTGACTTGTATGAAAATGAAAAGATAACAAAATTATTATATGCAGTTAAAACAATGCCTAGAAGAAAATTATACAGTAAAGTACATGTTAGAATAGAACAAATAACATATCTGTAATGAAATCTTCTTTATGAAACAAACAAACAAAAAATAGCCAACTACACCCAGAGCACATAGAAAAAAGGAAATAATTAAAATTAGACTGAAATTTGATAAACTATTTTAAAATATTGAATAATGAAAGCTGAAATTTATTTGAAAAGAGCAAAACTGACAAATCTTTAGCTAGATGGAAGGAAAGGAAAGGAAAGGAAAGGAAAGGAAAGGAAAGGAAAGGAAAGGAAAGAAGGAAGGAAGGAAGGAAGGAAGGAAGGAAGGAAGGAAGGAAGGAAGGAAGG
>NW_023270320.1:31085710-31085962 GCF_011800145.1 Mirounga leonina | reverse complement strand
AGGAAGGAAGGAAGGAAGGAAGGAAGGAAGGAAGGAAGGAAGGAAGGGAGGAAGAAAAGAAAGAAAGGAAGAAAGAAAGAAAGAAAGAAAGAAAAAGAAAGAAAGAAAGAAAGGAAGGAAGGAAGGAAGGAAGGAAGGAAGGAAGGAAGGAAGGAAGAAAGAAAGAAAGAAAGAGAGAGAGAAAGAATGAAAGAAAGAAAGAAAGAGAAAGAAAGAAAGAAAGAAAGAAAGAAAGAAAGAAAGAAAGAAAGA
>NW_023270320.1:30842266-31085700 GCF_011800145.1 Mirounga leonina | reverse complement strand
GAAAGAAAGAAAGAAAGAAAGAAAGAAAGAAAGAAAGAAAGAAAGAATCAGGGATGAAAGATTAAAGAAGGGGATATTATTACTGATTTCAAAAGTTAAAAGATTATTAGGGAATATTATGAGCAACTTCATGGCAACAAATTAGGGATATTT
The DNA here is from genome assembly GCF_011800145.1 of Mirounga leonina. Classification (NCBI taxonomy): domain Eukaryota; kingdom Metazoa; phylum Chordata; class Mammalia; order Carnivora; family Phocidae; genus Mirounga; species Mirounga leonina. The sequence goes on along the minus strand of NW_023270320.1, from coordinate 31,085,547 downwards.
AGTGAACTTGATTCCTCGGGAGACTCAATTACTGAAACTAATTCAAACTGGAATAGATCTATAAGAAGTAAAAGTACTGATTTAGTAATTAAAAATCTTCCCAGAAAGAAAAAGCTAAGGCACAGATGATTTCACACACAAATTCAACCAAATAGCTCAAGAATGAATCTATTATATTTCTAGGCACCAGCAATGAATAATCTGAAAATGAAATTAAGTAAATAATTCCCTGATACAAGAGTATCTAAAAGAATAAAATTCTTAGAAGTAATTTTTTTAAGTACAAGAAATTTATACTAAAAACTAAAAAGTATATTATTTCAAAACATTAAAAACATCTATATAGAGGGCAATTTCACATTATTTAATTAGAAGATTTAAAGTTATTAAAATAGGGGTGCCTGGGTGGCTCAGTTGGTTAAATCTTTGTGTTCAGGGAGCAAGCCCTGAATCAGGCTCCCTGCTCAGTGGTGAAGTCGGCCCCTCCCCATCTGCCTCTCCCCCTGCTCATGCTCTATCTCACTCTCTCTATCTCAAATAGATAAATAAAAATCTTTAAAAAAAAATAAAGTTATTAAAATAGCAGTTGTCCCCAAATTGATCTACAAATGTTATGCAATTCCTATCAAAATCCCAGTAATAACCTCAAACACATTATGAAATATGAAAGAAGTCAGATGCTAAAGACTGCACATTGCATAAGTCTATTTATATGAAATATCTAGAAAAGGTAAATGTGCAGAGATAAAAAGTAGATTACAAGTTGCCTGAGTGTGGACGGTGGGGAATAGACTGAGTGCAAATTGGCATGAGGAATGTTTTTGAGCTAATGAAAATGTTCTAAAATTGGACTGCATTGATAGTCACACATTCCATAAATCTTCTAAAAGCCGTTGGACTACAGCCCTAAAACAGCTGAATTTATTCTATACACATTATACCACAATAAAGCTTTTTAAAACTTGTGAATTTTCGGAGTTGAAAAGTTTAGTTTTGAAGGGAAAAATGTCCTAAAGGATTTATTAAAAAACAAACAAACAAACATAGAATTGTAAATTTTAAAAAAATGACAGCTTAGGAGCTAGTTTTATTTCATAGTAGAGATACATTTAATCAGCTGGGGGCAACAAGAAGTCTCAGAAAGCAACTGAGTTTATATTTCCGGGTGCCTATGAGCAGAGAGACCTTTTGCTGGGGAGTCCCAGAGAAGAAAGACCCTGTTTGTCACTTTCCAGCATTTTGAGGGAAATATTCTCACTCCATAGGATGCCTGGATATAAGAGTGGTAATGACTCTGTGAAGAGTCTAGTTGGATTGGCAGAGTGCAGCCTCTTAAAGGAGAGTGAAGTCATTTGTGTATTTTCTTCCTAGAGCAATTTGCTATGATTTTAGGCATAACTGAATGAATGTTATACTTTGGGAAGCAACAAAAATAAGAAAAAAATAAATATAAGAATATGTATATCACCACACTTCTAAGTTCCAAAAGAATAAAATAAAGCATAGGGACAATCTCAAAGAACAGTTGAGAAGAAAAGACATTTGAATGAGGTGAAAACACATTATATATATATTTTTAAGATTTTATTTATTTGAGAAAGAGAGAGCATGAGCAGGGGGAGGCACAGGAGAGGGAGAAGCAGATTCCCTGCTGATCAGGGAGCCCAATGTGGGGCTCGATCCCAGGACCCTGAGATCATGACCTGAAGTGAAGGCAGAGGCTTAACCGACTGAGCCACCCTGGCACCCTGAAAAAACATTAGCTTTTAAATAAAGGAAATTGAATTCTAGTTTTAACATTTTCCTGTTTTAGACTTCATATGAGTCACTTAACCGCTTCTCAACTGTAGGAAAATTAGCCAGAATAAATGTCCTCTGATACCATATACATGCATATTTCTAAAACTGTGAGGTCCAAGGTATTGCTGAACTTGTGGGTGAATTAACTGAAATGAAGATGAAGGTATGGGAGCCCTAATTATGACAGCAAAGAACAGCAGGAAAGCCTGACTCTTATTCTAGGTTGCCTCTGTATTGATCATTAATTCTATTACATAACTATGGCAGACAGTAAATAGGCACTCTGATATTGTTTTGTTGACAGACTTATCTAAAGGATCACATTCATTTTGAACAAATATCTACTAGGTCTAACCTTCAAGATGCTATTTCATATCTTTATTTTTATGATTTTCTGATTTGATTTTTTGGTGTGTCAATTTTTTTGAACCCAAATCTTGGGTCAGGTCAACATTTTCTGTCTACCTCTAAACCCATTTGTTTCATGATTTATTTACTATGTGATCAAGTTTATGAAATTTTATATATGTAATATATATACAGATTTTATTTATTTGAGAGAGACAGAGAGAGCATGAGTGGGAGGAGGAGCAGAGGGAGAGGGAGAAGTATACTCCCCGCTGAGCAGGGAGCCGCACATGGAGTGAGATCCCAGAACCCTGGGATCATGACCTGAGCGGAAGGCAGAGGCTTAACTGACTGAGCCACCCAGGTGCCCCATGGAAATTATATATTTTTTAAAGGAACTGGTAAGTTACTCCAGATGAGCACTCATGGCAACTGGGAAGTTGAAGAAAGACAAATCTTTGACTGAGGCATGATAGCTTTTTGTAATTTTTGTGATTTATTTGAATGCTACTTTAAATCATGCCTTATGATGGACAAAAGGAGAACAATCTCCCATCATATGTAGTAACAGAATTATTTATACCAAGAAAATCAACAACTTGATTTTAAGGCAGCATATGTCTGCTTAATCAAATAAATACAGTCTGAAATCAAGTAAACAGCATTTTTTATCTCCAAATATAATATATCTTTCAATTTATTGGGAATTAAAATGTATGCAGGATCCACATGTATAATACATATTAATGAGAAGCTGATTGTGACTCTTTGAATGAGTGCCCAAAACCTGCCTACCTGAAATAAAGTAGCAAAATTCTACTCTAAAGCCTCGCTAAAATTGACTTGGTAATAAAATCACATAACACAAAGCAACAAAGATCTTCATTACCTTCTATTATTTTACTGTAACAATATGACCTATACTCATTGCTAATTTTGCTCCCTCATAAAGAATGTAGTGTTTTCTTAGGAAAAAATATTCCACCAAATATATATTCTGAGGCATTCTTGATCATACAAGTTCTCTCTTCTACTTCTCTCTTCTACTACTAGTTGGGATGTACAAAGGAGAAATCTGACAATAATATCTGCCTTTGGGGAAGCTGTCTTGTGAGAAACACATGATATTCCCAGAATAAAAAGATATACCTTTTAGTTAATCTCCCTCTTGACCTTATGTGTGTGGGTGTTACAATGCATAGTAATTTTATTTATTAATATTTATAAATATTAATATTTAAATGAAGAATAGGAATGGAAACCCTAAAAATATTATGCTCCTCACAAATATCAACTAAAATATCATACAATTCAGATTTGTCCCAAATATATGCCAATTTTAAGCATTCAACCAATAAATGATTGGACATATAATTTTTAAAACCTGTCATTACTTACATTGTTATGCAATTCTAGTAGGAAGGGAAAAATGAAGGGGGGGAATCAGAGGGGGAGATGAACCATGAGACACTGTGGACTATGAGAAACAAACTGAGGGTTCTAGAGGGGAGGGGGTGTTGGGGGATGGGTTGGCCTGGTGATGGGTATTAAAGAGGCACGTATTGAATGGAGAACTGAGTGTTATACGCAAACAATGAATTATGGAACACTACATCAAAAACTAATGATGTGGGCGCCTGGGTGGCTCAGTTGTTAAGCGTCTGCCTTTGGCTCAGGTCATGATCCCAGGGTCCTGGGATCGAGCCCCGCATCGGGCTCCCTGCTCCACGGGGAGCCTGCTTCTCCCTCTCCCACTTTCCCTGCTTGTGTTCCCTCTTTCGCTGTGTCTCTCCCTGTCAAATAAATAAATAAATAAATAAAAATCTTAAAAAAAAAAAAAAAACTAATGATGTAATGTATGGTGATTAACATAATAAAATAAAATTTCAAAAAATTGTTATGCAATTTTCAATAAATACCTTATACTCACGTAGCTTCCTTATTTTATTGGATACTACTCAAGAATTATGCTAGGTCCTACAAATGATGTATGGAATGAGACAGAATTGATTCATGATCTCTCAGACCTTGCAAACTTACTATTAAAGATGACAGATATTTAACTAAAAAAAATCAAATGCAATGATTGTAATTTAAAACATAGTATTCTATGGTAATTTATAGTAGACGGTTATATTAAGAGAGACATAAGGAAAGCCCTTTTTAAGATTAAATTCTTTTAGACCGAGGGATAAAAATTGTTCAAACCAGATAGTAATATGGATGAGGCCTTGGGGAAGCAAAAAAGATTAAAAATTGAAGTAAATAAGATAATTCCAATATATTTGAATAAGAAATAGTAAAGAAAGAATGATGTCAGCAGAAGTGGCAGAGAAAGAACCTCTGGAAATCTTCTCCATATTAGCAATGAGAGAATTGGAAAAAAAAAAAGTCAAAATCAAAGGTTTCATAACTCTAGAAATTAAGCAGTAAATTGCAACTATATAATGAACGCTTAGTCTAGAAAAAAGCAGATGAATGTGGGAAAGAACAGAACAATAGTGAGCTTTGTGATGTTTTAAGTTGCGGTATTGCCATTATTCTCTCCCCATCTCCATGGGAGACTTGAGTATCAACTACATTACAGGAGCTGGGAAGGAAAGAAAGAGATGGAAATTCATTCAAAGTCACATTCCAAGATTACTGTCATTATTTGACATGTCTGAAAGTTCCCTAGAAAATCTCACTTGCAAGACTTGTCTTTAATTGACTTATTTGAAATTCTCCCAATATGAACAGCCTTTTCCCTGGGAATGTTTATCAAAAACAATCAGCAAATTGTTTAACACTGTAGCTGTCTGAGGTGGCAATAATAGTTGAAATAAACAGCAAAATGACAAAAACCCTAAAGAGGAAAGCTGAGGAATCAGATAACCATAGGGAACTTTGAAAAGCTGTAACACATTTCGGGAAATGCAGAAGGTTACAGGGACACATAGGGCTATTTGCATGTCAAGTGGGTCTGCATGCCTAGAAACAATTGAAATGGCTCTAGCCCTCACCTTTGTCCAGTGGCTCTGTGCAAGCAGGAAGTGACAGGTAAGGCATAAATATAAACAGCCTGCCTGAGCATCGAATGAAAGCCCCTAAACACAGAGTCTGTTGACAAAAGCTGGAGGATTTATTGGTTCCAGCATGTAAGAATACCTTTGACCAATTATTACCTGATAACTAAGCTACAATGTATAGAAATTCCATTGGCCATCCAGAACATTTACTCTACACAGAATGTGTACTCTAAAAAATTAGTTCTGCAAACTGCTAAAACAAAACAAAACAAAACAAACAAACAAAAACAGCAATAAGAGCAAATTCTTGGAAGGAGGGAGATCCAATATCTAGAGTTGCCATATTAGACTACTTAAAATGTCTGGTAGTTAAGAAAAAAAGTATAAGCATGCAAACAATATATGGGCCAACACAGGAAAAGAAGCAATAAGTAGAAACTGAGGATGAGGGACCCCAGGTGTCGAATTTAATAAATACTTTAAATTTGCTCAAATAATTAATATCTAAAAAAAACCCTAGTGGAAATGTCTTTCTAAATAGAGAATAGAAATTACAAAACAAACAAAAATCCTGGGGTTAAAACACAATAAGTAAAACAGTGATACACTCACTGCTTAATATATTCTAAGGGCTGAACAACAGAATGGAGCTAGCAGAATAAAGAAGCAAGAAACAATGAATTTGGACATAGGTCTATTGAGATTATCAAATCTGAGGATCAGAAAAAAAAAGAACAAAGAAATATAGCAGGGCCTCAAAGATCTATGGGACACCTTCAAATCTGCCCATATATACATATGGGGAGGAGAGATAGAAAGGAGGAGAAAGAGTATTTGAGTAAATACTGGTCAGAGAATTCCTGAATATGATGGAGAATATCAATTACACATCTAAGAAGTTCAGTGAATTTCAAGTAGAATAAACTTAAAGAGATCCATACCTAGTCAAACTGTTGAATGTCAAAGGCGAAGAGAAAATTGTGAAAGAAGCAAGAAAGAAATAACATATCAAGGACAAGGGATCCACAATAAGGTGAAAATATGATTCTGCATCAAATACCACAGAGGCCAGAAGCACTGGGATGATTTAGATATGTTGAAAGAAAGACTGCCAATCAAGAATTCTATATCCAACAAAATATTAGTAAAACTGAAGTAAAATTTAAGACACCTCCAGATAAAAATTGAGAGAATAATCACTAGCAAACCTGACACATAATAGATACTTAGGTGAGTCCTCAGCTTATAATAAAAAGACACTAGAGAATAAATTAAACTGACATTAAAAACAAAACAAACAAAACTAACTGCAGGGTAGGAATAACCATAAAAATTATCTTTCAATCTAATATAAGTGTATTTCTGTGTGACTCTTTTTCCCCCATCTCATTTAAAAGACAACAAAATAAATCAATAATTACAAATCTGTGTTGAGAAGCATTTAATATATAAAGCTGGAGTTTGGAGTTTGCACAGGATAATGCCACAAAGAAGTCGGTAGGAAATAGAGCTATATAGAAAGTTTTTGTACACTATTGAAATTAAATTAGCATTAATCCAAACTATACTTTTATTGTTGAGCTATTAATTTTAATTCCTACAGCAACCATTAAGAAAATAATTAGTATAGTAACAGAAACAAAAGAATTAAAATAAATACAGTAGAAAATACCTACTTAACAAAAAAAGAGGCAGTAACAGAGAAATAGAAAAACAAAGAAAGACTTAATACATATAGGAAACAAAAGCAAGATGGCTTTTGTTTGTATTGATATTTTATCAATAACTGTAAGAAATATAAATCGGTAAACACTCCAAACAAGGCACGAATTGAAAGAATAGTTTTAAAAATAACATAATCCAACTATATGCAGTCTACAATAAATAGTTTAGATTTAAAGACAAAAGAGGTTGAAAGCAAAAGGAAGGGAAAAGATATACCATAAAAATACTAACCAAGAGAGAGCTGGAATTACTATACTGACATTAGACAAAATAGATTTTAAATTAATTTTAATATATTTAAAAAGTAATAAATTTCTGTTGCTTATAAGATAAAAGATCTATGATATTTCATTATAGCAGCCTGAAGGAACTAAGGCATTCATATTATATTGTGTTCAGCAATCATTCTTTATTTGGCTACTTTGAAGTAACAGGCAACTCTAAATCTCAGTTACAAATAACAACAAAGATTTATTTCCCCCTCACACTTGATGGCTATGGTAGATTGGTCTTGTTGTGGTCACTTGAATATCCAACTTGAAGACAGCTCCGCTCTCTCAACATGCCACTATCACAAAATGTCTTCCAAGTTGGCAGTGGAAGAGAAAAAGAATGGATAACTGTAATCCAGATCTTTAATTCTTCTGTTCATATATCACTGATCAAAACAATACACCTGACTGTACCCTCTTCAAGGAACCAGGGAATGATAATCCTCCAGTGTGCATGGATTAAAGAGATAGTAAAAAAATATTGAGCACGAGTAAGATCTCCAATATTGTGTAATCACAATTTTGTTATTTCTTGTTATTTGAAGTTTATTTTTAATGAATTGCTCAGTGTTACACATCTTAGGCCATGACATTTGGCTGCCATACAACTTCAAATCAATTTTTAATCAAGAATATTTATAAGGTCTTTGAATTTTTAATATTTTCTTTCATTAATTATGCTGATATATAAATGGCAATTTTTGCTAGGTAAAGAAATTTGGTTTAAATATTTTCCCACAAATGTCTTTTTGATACAGACTAATTTTGTTTGTTTGTATATAAAAATATGTCTTGCCTGAATATTTGTAATATTCTCTGTACTTGAATTACAGATTTTGAGTAAAACCATTTTATTTTATATTGATATGGAATAATTTTTCCTGAAACACTCTGATCCTTTTAAAATTCAGACTGAGTTCTTCATTTCATTATACACATTTTTTTTCCAACATTTCTACCTCATATTGTTGACTACTGTAGCCATCCCAAAACTAGATATCATGCTAATCAGGGCTTTAAGATGTTCTATGTTAAGATGCTAGTTACACTACGTATATCCTTTGAGTTGAAAATATTACCATCATTACCAACACATAATTGAAGAAATTTTTAAGGGAACTCCGTAATTCTTGAATGAATTAATTTTGATGTAGTGTCAATGTTTCTCTTAATTTTCCTACTGAAGAAAAATGAGGAAAAAAGGTCAAATAAAATTTATTAACCACAACCTATATCTTGACTAAACTTTAAAAAATCTGACCTCTTGCCTTGGTCAGTATGCCCTGGTTATTGTTTTATCCTATCTTTCTAACTATCTTTTTTGATCACTTGTTTCAAAGTTAAACATTGGGAGCTTTAGCATCTGCTGGCTCAGGTTGAATAATCCCACTGCATTCTATCTTTCCCACTGATTAGAACTAAAAAACGCGAACAAACTATAAAAACAAAACAAAGCAAAACAAAAAACAGCTAATTACCAGAAGACGCTGAAGAGTAAAGACTAGTACATGAATTGGGGAGCCAAATGAAAACTAGAAAAAAATGACAGTTATGGCAACAATAAAATAAGAGGAAAGAGGAAATTCTTATTAGAGAAATAGAGACTACACAAATAAACCAAATGAAAATTACAGAGCCTAAAAATATAATATCTGAAATTAAATAATGTACGGGGTAGGCTCAATGGCAGGATAGTGATGCAGAAAAAGAGAAAATAAACTCGAAAAGAGATATATAAAAATTATACAATCTGAAGAACAGAGAAATAAGAAAAAAAATTACATAATGAGAGCCTTGGAAACTGCTGGAAAAATATCAAAGTTCTAACATTTTCCTTACTGAACTTCTTGAAGGAGAGGAAAAAGACACAGGTATGGAAGAAGAAATCATGGCTGAAAGCTTCCTAAATTTATTTACAGGTTAAAAATACACAGTAAACCTTAAAGAAGATAGACTCAAAGATAACCATGTACAGATACAGTGAATGCTAATGTTAAAAAAAATTAAAAAAAAAGTTTTATACAGGGGCAATACCATTCAGCTAACTTCATATTTCTCATGATGGAATGAAGAAAACAGAAGGTGGGCAATACCTTTCAAGGGACAAGAGAAAAAGGCTATTGACTCAAAACTCTGTGCAGGTGAAATACCTTTCAGGAATGAAGGCCAAGTAAGGCATTCTCAAATGATGAGAAGCTAAGAAGATCCATTGCAAATGCTACTCTAAAGGAAATGCTAAAGAAAGTTCTACAAAAATGTGAAATCAGAGGGAAAATCTAAACTTTAGAAATTATGAGTTTCAGAAATGGCAAATGTTTAGATAGGTAGAATAGAATTTTATTTCTGCTTTAGTCTTGAGAAATGTGTGATTATTGGGGTGCCTGGGTGGATCAGTCAACTGAGGGTCTGACTCTTGGTTTCAGCTTAGGTCATGATCTCAGGATCCTGTGATCGAGCCCTGCATCAGGCTCAGCAAGGAGCGTGCTTGAGATTCTCTCTGTCCCTATGCCCCTCCCCTTCCTGCTCTCTCTCTCTCTTTCAAAATAAATAAAAAATCTTTAAAAAAAATTAAAATGTGTGATTATTGAAAGCAAAATTATAATATTTTGTAGGGAGTTGTTCAACATATGTAGTGCATAATACATATGGCAACTATAAGATGCAATGGGGGAGAGAGGGGTTTATATGGTTTTAAGAGTCCCATGTCTTACTTTAAGTGGTAAAACCCTAACTCTGAATAGGCAATGGAAGTTAGGTAGCCACTAAAATTAATATAAACATATAGAGTGAAAAACAGAGACATTAGGGCGCCTGGGAGGCTCAGTCATTAAGTGTCTGCCTTCGGCTCTAGACAGGGTCTTGGGAATTTGTCCCACATCGGGTTCCCTGCTCTGAGGGAAGCCTGCTTCACCCTCTCCCACTCCCCCTACTTGTGTTTCTGCTCTCGCTCTCTCTCTCTGTTAAATAAATAAATAAAATATTTTAAAAAAAGAGACATTAAAATAAAATTCTAAAAAATACTTCAATATACTAAATGAAGTCAAGAAAGCTGAAGGCAGAGAAAAAAAAATTTAAAAATTAAAGAAATAAAGGAATAGGTAAAACCTACATGAATGATTTCAACAATTATATTTAATGTAAATAGTTTAGATATATTGATTAAAAGATAAACTGGATAAAAAAATAAAACCCAAGTATATTTTGCCTCTTAGAAGTTCATCTTAAATATATTGATGAAGATGGTTTAAGTGAACTATACCATGCAAACATGAATCTAAATGAAGTTAGAGTGTCTCTATCAATATCAGACAAAGTAGAATAAGGAATATTTCCAGCAATAACTTTTGACTCCCCCAAAACTTAACTAATAGCTTACTCTTGACCAGAAGCCTTCCTAATAACATAGTCAATTAATATGTATTTTGTATGTTATATATATTATATACTGTATTCTTCCAATAAAGTAAGCTAAAGAAAAGAAAATTTTATGAAGAAAATCATAAGGAAAAAAAATACATTTCCAGTACTATACAGTAAAAAATCTGTGTATAAGTGGACTTATACAGTTCAAAGTCATGTTGTTCAAGGGTCAACTGTATATTAAAAATAAATAAGTAAATAAATATTAATGAACTACTGTTGTTTCCTTATGCATTAGTTAATTGTTTTGGCCCTTTTACAACTTCTGAATATCCTTCCAATGTCTGATAAAAATAGCTTTTAAAAATAATGCAAGTCTGAATTTGACATGAGCAAATTATTTTGCACTCAGTGCCTTATTTCTTACATAAGAAAATGAGAAATGCATGAGAAAGAGGCCATGGTGAATGGGCTAGCAGGTAGTACTCTGCACGTCTCCTGGGGGTTTCACTCATATATACTGTGCACTAAATAGCTATTTCTGTTCCTTCCTTGTCCTACCATTAGAATGGACATTGAAGAAATGTTGTATTTAAATTCTTTAAATCTAGTTTCAGAAATGATCCAGACAGTGTAAATTTGAAGTCACTTATTTAATTCTTATATTTTATGTTTGTAAAATAAAGTGTTTGTTAATCTCCCTTCCAGCCTTAAAATTCCAAAATACTAGCTTTACCTTTTAATTTTGTACCCCTATACCTATGCTTTAAAATAATTTCTGAGTTTCTAATTGTCTTATTCAAAATAGGTCTCTCTAGTTATATTTATAAGAATTCTATAGCCAGATAATAATGACATTCAGTGCAGTTCCCTTTTATCTACAATATATATTCAAAGTCAGTTCTGGTGCTATCCAGAAACCAGAGGGCCCTTTTTCAATACTCATATGTATTCTCAAAGACCTTTCCATCTTCTAAGAGTTCAATTCTAAGTATATGTGTTTTTGCTTTAACATATAAATGTGTATTTATTTATGTGCAGATAATTCAAAGAGAACTCTGGCTGTGTAACAATAAAAATGTCTGGAAAATTTAATATTTGCTCAACAATAGGATCATGCTTTTATGCTAATCACAGGCATATGAAAAATGCTTGTAAAATTTAGTCAATTTATAACTAATGTCAACTGACATAGTTCCTCAAGTATATCAGCAAGGATGAGATCTTTCATATCCCAGCTTGGTATACCAATAGGATATAAAGAAATATAAGTAGGTCAAAAATGCCTGCATTGATATTTGATATCTATTTAATGTCTTTTCACAAAGATGGGTATTTAATCTTTAACTTGGAAATTACTCTTCAAGAACTTGAGTCCAAATTGTTAGACTGATGTGTCATATATATATATATTTTTAATTTTTATTTATTTATTTGAGAGAGAGAATGAGAGAGAGAGAGCATGAGAGAGGGAGAGGCAGACTCCCCACTGAGCAGGGAGCCCGACGTGGGACTCGATCCCAGGGCTCCAGGATCATGACCTGAGCCGAAGGCAGTTGCTTAACCAACTGAGCCACCCAGGCACCCGATATGTCATATATTTTTAAAAGATTTTATTTACTTGAGAGAGAGGGAGAGAGCATGAGGGAGAAGTAGACTCCCCACTGAGCAGGGAGCTAGAAGCAGGGCTGGATCCTAGGACCCCAGGATCATGACCTGAGCCAAGGGCAGACACTTAACCAACTAAACCTCCCAGGTGCCCCTAGACTGATATGTCATATTTTAATACAAAATGATTTGAATGATAACATTTATTTTGATAGGAAACATAATAGAGTATGACTGGTCAACTCTGCTTTGGCCAAATGCAGAAATACAGAACACGTTAAGTATTTTCAATTACATAGCTGTGATTCAAAATAATTTAAATTATCTGGATCTAAGTTTCTTCTGTCTTTCAAATAAAGCACTTCTGATATGATCACTAATTAACACATATTTTTCTGTTTAATATGTTTTGGCTGAGGATAATTTTTAATTAATTTTTTTGATACATGATTATACATTCAGTGAAAAATTATCATACAATATTTAATCTATTTCCTATTTATTTGTACTCACGTAGATTTTTCCTTCAGGCTACTAAAGGAAGAATGAAGGATGGTTTTCCTCTGTGTCTCTATTCATATGTCTTTCTCCAATCTATAAAAAGTAAATTGTCATCTTTTCTTGACACTTAATTAACAGGAGGAGACATGGTCCATTCTGATGTCCTTTGTTGGTGAAGGTTGTTGTGTTATGTTTTGCTGAATTTATGGGGCTTTTCTGGAGAAGTCTGTCTCAGTGGCATGAGGTAGTGTGTGATCCCAGTGCAGATGACAAGGTTAGCGTCTGAGCTGCATGCTAAAATCTCCTTGCTGCATTGCTCCTGATCAGGACAAGGAGGAGAATTTCATTTTGACCTCAGGCCCAAAGCAGATCCAAAAATCCAAATCTTCTAACAATAAAATTGATATTTTTTTCCCCTAAATGACATCTTTTTATAGTACTCCACTGTTTCAAGACCTTGGAAGTGAAGTCAGCCTTCGGACTTCCAGATCTATACTTTCTTCCTCATAACTACTGAGCCCCCTCTCTGGTAAATGCTCTAGGAGAAACCTGGGAGAGCAGAAAGGGTATAACCCTCTAGTGCATCTAAACACTAGTAGTTTAAGAATTAAAGCATTACTCTTAAATTTTTTGGTTCAGTTACAAATTCACCCCCTTTAACATTTTACTTTTTAAAAAATTATTTATTTGAGAGAGAGAGAGAGAGAGAGAGCACAAGTGGGGGAGGGGCAGAGGGAGAAGGAGACACCCTGCTGAGTATGGAGCCCAATGTGGAGCTCAATCCCAGGACCTTGATATCACCTGCGCTGAAGTCAGACCCTTAACCAACTGAGCCACCCAGGCTCCCCACCCTCTTTAACATTTTCAAACTTTGAAAGCCTAATGAACAATACTACCTCTTGTAGTTTCTATCAAACCAAAATTTGGGCAAGGACCAAGCTCACTAGCATTAAGTGGAAGCAGACCATTCAGCTCTTGCAATAGCTTCTTGCAATATTTTCACCATTATCATTGTATTTGGTTGATAAAATATTGTTACCTCAACTGTTACTTTTTCTTATTGTCACTGATGTCAAATTCTTGTTATCCCATGAATTAAACACAACTACTTCCAAATGACAAAAATACTTTTTCTTTTAATATGTCCAAACTATATTCATCTTTCAACAATAGCAAAAATGTATTTGAAAATTCTATGATATGGAATTACATTTGGGGGATAGTAGGCCCTAGGTCTTGCTTTGGTCTTATGTTTTAAGCTGTATTCATCTTAGACAAATAAGTGCCTTCGTGCTCAAACCTTATATTCTAGTGATTTCTATTTTAGGATGAACAACATGCAAAATCATAATAAAAAGTTATGTCATTTCCTTTACTTATTTCTCCCTTTCAGAGAGTTCACGGGGTTGAAGAGTGTGTTTGTCAAGGTAAATTTCTATTCCTCCTGAGCTTTGTAGCTAAAATGTCATCTTAATTCAGATAAATTGAGAAAGATACTTTCTCAATTTAGATACTGAACTGAGAAAGTACCTAATCTCAATTCTTCTGCTCAGTGAGTCAAAAGAAATGTTCAGAGTCATAGCTTTTAAAAATCTAATTCTGAACACTAAAAATGAATTGATTGATGAATATACTATGATAAAATTAGAAGCAATGATACTATGATTTCAGAGCACAGTTTAGGGCATTTAATGATATCATGAAAAGCTAAAAAGGTATGGTAACATATGAACTCAACTATGAGTATTAAAAACAATTCACTAAGTAAAATTTGTAAAAGCTTAATAGTTGGAAGCACATCAAGTATTTAATTATTGCTAGAACTTATAGTTTTAGGTTAATTTCCAGGGCTAAAAACACCAAAAACATAAACAATTTAAGGGAAGCTAATGACTATGTATGTATGTATATACATATAAGCTGAATAGAACAGCTTTCCCTGAACAAGAGATAATTCTCCAGAGACGGCCTTCAGACATCATCTATAAGACTGATTCTGCTGGGTTTCCAGCTTGCTGACCCACCTTTCAGATTTTTAACTTGCCAACTTCCATAACTGCATGAGCCAATTCCTTAAAATAAGTATCTATTTGTAGATAGATGATAGATAGATAGATAGATAGATAGATAGATAGATAGATAGATAGATAGATATACGTATGCAAGTTAATTTGAAACCAGAACCTATAATCTAGGTTCTTCTAGGGCTAGATTCAGTGGTAACCAGTATAAAGTTTGATAGTAGTAAAACTCAATAGCATTAAATAAGAGATGGAACCAGTGGACTTAATAAAAAACTTTAATTTTTTTTCTACCAGTTCTGTGCAAGCCTATATAAAATTATGAGTTTGCCTGCTCAGTGGGGAGCCAGCTTCTCCCTCTCTCTGCCCCCCCCACTCATGCTATCTCTCACTCTCTCCCTCTCAAATAAATAAATAAAATCTAAAAACAAACAAACAAACAAACAACAGCATTTTTCACAGAGCTAGAACGAACAATCCTAAAATTTTATGGAACCACAAAAGACTCCAAATAGCCAAAGCAATCTTGAAAAAGAAAAGCAAAGCTGGAGGCATCACAAGTCCAGACTTCAAACTATATTACAAAGCTATAGTCATCAAAACAATATGGTACTGGCACAAAAACAGACACATAGATCAATGAAACAGAATAAAAAACCTAGAAATAAGCCCACAACTATATGGTCAACTAATCTTTGACAAAAGAGGAAAGAATATTCAATGGAAAAAAGTCTTTCAATGAATGGTTTTGAGAAAACTGGACAGCAACATGCAAAATAATGAAACTGGGTCACTTTCTCACATTATGTGCAAAAATAAAGATGAAAGATCTGAATGTAAGATAGGAAACCATCAAAATCCTAGATGAGAACACAGGCAGTAACCTCTCTGACATCAACTGTAGCAACTTCTCACTAGATATGTCCCCTGAGGCAAGGGAAACAAAAGCAAAAATAAACTTCTGGGACTACATCAAGATAAAAAGCTTCTGCACAGGAAAGGAAACAATCAACAAAACTAAAAGGCAACATTCAGATAGGAGAAGATATTTGCAAATGACATGTCTGATAAAGGGCTAGTATCCAAAATCTATAAAGAACTGATCAAACTTAATCCAAAAAATAATTATTTCAGTTAAAAAAAGGGCAGAAGACAAAACAGACATTTTTCCAAAGAAGACATACAGATGGCCAACGGACACATGAAAAGATGCGCAACATCACTCACCATCAGGGAAATACAAATCAAAACCACAATGAGATATCACCTCACACCTGTCAGAATGGCTAAACTTAACACAGGAAAAAACAGGTGTTGGGGAAGATGCGAAGAAAGGGGAAATGGACTCTCTTATACCATTGACAGGAATGCAAACTGGTGCACAGTCATTGTGGAAAATAGTATGGAACTCCCTCAAAAAGTTAAAAATAGAACTACCCTAGGGCCCAGCAATTGCACTACTAGCTAGGTATTTACACAAAGTATAAAAAAATATACATTCAAAAGGGAATATGCATCCCAATGTTTATAGCAGCATATATGTGTATATATATCCCACGTCTGTACCATTCATCACTCAATGGACATTTGGGCTCTTTCTATAATTTGGCTATTGTTGATAATGGAATATTACTCAGCCATAAAGTAGAATGAAATCTTGGAATTTGCAAAGACATGGCTAGAGCTAGAGAGTATTATGCCAAGCAAAATAAATCAATCACAGAAAGACAAATACCATATGATTTCACTCATATGTGCAATTAAGAAACAAAGCATGAACATATGAAAAAAAAAAAAGAGAGAGAGAGAGAGAGGCCAACCAGGGAATAGATTCTTAACTATAGAGAACGGAGAGTTACTGGAGGGCAGGGAGTGGGCAGGGGATGCCCATTTTTTAATTGAATTTATTATTTTTCGGGTTGAGTTTGATCAGTTCTTTATAGATTTTGGATACTAGTCCTTTATCGGACATGTCGTTTGCAAATATCTTCTCAATGGGCTAGTTGGGGATTAAGGATGGCACTTGTTATGATGAGGACTGAGTGTGGCATGTAAGTAATGAATTAGTAAATTCTATACCTGAAACTAATATTACACTGTATGTTAACCAACCGGAATTTAAATAAAAACTTGGAAAAAGACTGTTAAAAAACTAAATGATAATCTTTTTTTTTCTTTTTTTAAATTATGTTATGTTAATCACCATACATTACATCATTAGTTTTTGATGTAGTGTTCCATGATTCATTGTTTGCATATAACACCCAGTGCTCCATGCAGTACGTGCCCTCTTTAATACCCATCACCAGGCTAACCCAGCCCCCCACCCCCCTCCCCTCTAGAACCCTCAGTTTGTTTCTCAGAGTCCATCCTCTCTCATGGTTCGTCTAAATGATAATCTTTATCAACAGAATAGTAATGCTAATTTAAAAACCTTAGAGAGGGAAAACTGCTTTCTGATGACATAAGCATTCATTTGAGGACATGGAGAAGAGTTTGGCTGGGAGGGCCATATTTGAGCCAATAGGTTTGTTCCCACATCTTTCTTTAAAATGATTAAGACCTTTCCTTCCCTCCTTTCCCTGTTTTATATCTAATTAAATTCCTTAAAGGCATCATCCCCAGAAAAACTTCCCTAACTCAACCTCTGTGTTTTAAATGTGTGTGTTATCTGTTCTTCTACTGTAACTTGAGCATCTTATTTCACAGCACTAACATTATATTGTAATTATCCTTTTACAAGGTATTTCTCCTTATAGCTCATTGAGGTCAAGTACAATAAAACTAAACCAAACTTATTTCACAGTTGCTTAAAGGAAAAAAAAAAGAAAAAAGAAAAACATTTATATAGTGTTAAAGTAGGAGGCAAGATCAAAGGGCAAATGCCCAGGAGGTAATAGACATATGAGATCACTTTTAAATTTTAGGCTGTTAAAAAACAAATTTCTAAGTAATGAATATGGTGCACATTTATAATAATTCTTTTGCCAGATTGACACAGTTGAAGACTATGTTGCTATGGATTCAAACAACAGTTAACATTTTATGTACATTTTATTTTAAGGATTCAGTTTAAAATATGCATGATTTCCTCCTCAAATTTTCCAGCATTACATGTCATTTTAACTTTTGCATAGAGTAATAACATATTCAATCTAATATAATTCAGAGTGACTAATTACTTGAAAAATATCACTGTACTTGAAAACAATACATTTGCTAAAATAATAAAGCCAAAAGGCCATGAGACTGAGGTTCTAATGCTTTGGAGGCCTATGCAAGTAAATGGAAACCTAAGCCAGAGTCAATGCACTCAAATCTGAGAAAATTAAATTTAAGAACACCTAATCACAAACAGGTACCCAGGCTTCCAGAAAGAAGACAAACGATTAAGCTACAGCCAATCTAATCTAATTGCTTTGCTTTGCTTCCTGCCTTCTCTATAAAAGCTTTTCTCCTGCTCCAGTCAGTGGAGTGCTCCTAACTATTTTGTTTGTCAGATACCTGATTGGAATCAATGTTCGCTCAAATAAACTCTTCAAAATATTAATGCACCTCAGTTTATCTTTTAAAAGTTCTGATTTCAGAAGCGAGGTTGGAAGAGAGTAGTGAGCAGTGGAGTGAAGGAACATGGCCAGTTGCTCATGTTCACAGATTTCTCCCTGTCCTAGAAAGCGGGGTGGGGATGGGGGGTGAATCCCTCTCAGATCTGAGCCCCACTGTTTCTCATTGGGAACTCTCTATTTGAGTATTTCTTTTTCGGGACTGGATATGGAGATGGACTGGTTCTGTTCTAAACCAGATGGGGTCCAGTGTGAGGTCTGCAGAGAGCAAAACGGAGTCCCTCCTGTCCAGCAGGATTCTGTGTCAAGCAATGACCAAGCAGTTAAAGGTAGGGCAGCTACCACATATCTCGGGGACCAGCATCAGTGGACACCCCAGAACTGATAACAAGCAGGAGCAGAGGAGGTCTGCAGGGGCCCAGGACCGATTAAATCCCCTTAAAAGGGGGAGGATTTGGGCAGCAAACTGTCACACTCCTCATACATGACCCCTCTGTGTCTGACCACTTAGAAAAGGCAGCTGCCTGGGAAGGCTCTGCTGATGGATCTCCGAACAGAGCCGAGATCCTTCCCTGCTCGGACAAAATGAGCAGTAAGTGCCCAGAGCTGACCTCGACCAGACCGAGGCTTTATCTCAACTGCATGCCCACAGACTGACCTCAGGTCTGGTTCCTTAACTTCCTACACCCTTTGTCACCTTGTTTATTGTGTGGTTTGTCTTCTGTCCTGCTCTGTGTGCTGTGTAAGAAGCCAACTTCAATCACATGGTGAAATGTCATTGAGTTTTGGAATCCGAACCTGCTTTATAAATTGCAATTAACTTTACTTTGTGATTGAATAAAGCTGATATTGTGGAAGGATACAAGTCATGTGTGCACCACTTCATAGCGTGCTCATGACAAGGCCTCAGGTAGGTAAATTTGCTTTTATGAGAACAAAAAAGAAAATGGGTTCTTCTGCGTCCAAAGGGTCTGGGACTCTACTCTGGCTCACTATATGTATACGAATTATGGGTGCAAAGCTATGTTTTTCTGAACAAGTGGATTAACCTTGTCAAAGATAACCCTGAATTACAGAGGCCACAGTAGGAAACTTTTAACCTTGTTTACCCATTTATGAGGAGCCCTAGCGAAAAAGAGGTCCTAAATCTCCCCAAACTTAATGAGACACATTTTGTATTGGTATGCAGAAGTTTCTAAGAGATTAAATTAATTTTAAAAATTGCCTCTTTAAAATATTCCTTCCAAAAGGCAAATTTAAAAATCTTAAGTCTTTTCACAAATATGAATAAAAAGCTTTAGCCATCCAAGTGGGTAATCTGAACTAATTCCAACTGCCAGAAACACATTTGGTTGCAAGTGTTCTTTTATAAAGTAGTAAGCTTTGTATTATTTTGTATATCCTTGTATATACTTGTTTCATGGTTAAAATCTTTAAACATCTGTCTGTATGCTTAAGAATGTCTGTGTGTTATTTTTCTACCTCTGGATGGTATTGCCAATATTAATTTGTGAAAGAGCTATTTTAATTGTCTTAAAGAAAAATAAGCACTAATATAAAATTAAGTGTTCCCTCGAATACAGAAACCAACCCAAATTTTCCTAAGTTCATGTGATCTTAGATGATCTTTGGTAAATAAAAGCTATTTCAAGTTTGTTGGCTTAATTAAAATAGGCATGTTTTCAGAGTTATTGACATTAAATATAATTCAAAGACACACAACTTTCGATCTACCTAGGTTTACTAGTCAAATAAGCTCATATTATCTCTGTTACAAAATTTATCAGCAAGAAAAATAACAATATGTTTGCTAAATGTCTTGTGAAATTTTCATGAGTGATCTATACATAAAAATTAAGAATGAGTAAGTTAAATAGATCCAAAAACGTTTTTGGTAACTTGAAGGCTTAAAGTTATACTAAGTGAAGTTAAATGATGTATATTCATTGAAATCGAGGTTATTCTCAAATAAGGTAAAATATTAAAACAGTAACTACTAAATAGAGGTTTATCTACTTTTAGCTTCTTACAGAGGAACTGAAGAAGTTTGGATCTGCTAATAAACATGTCTTGTGACACAATGAAAAAATTAATTTGAGGAAGAACATGCTTCCAGAAATTATGAAATGAATCTGTTTGCCAATCTACAGAATATTGGTGTAACAGTCCACACTTGCTTACCTCTTAGTTTTCATTAGAAATTAAGGTTTCTAAGGGTTAAGAATTCTATTCAACATTTGTAATTAAAACTCAGAAAATAATAAGGGAAATAATTCTGTATACAAGGAAAGTAGGATGCATATTTTGATGGAGAAAAGGTATAAGGTATGGAGACCCAATTCTTAAGGGAAAATAAAGTAATTTTGTCTTAAAGGAGAATATTTTCAGAATGGGAAAGAGAATAAAGGACAAAAACTAAGTGGGTATAAGAAATTGGAAGAGAAAGAGAGAGAGAGGGAGAATGAATGAATCTTATCTGGTCAAGCTGGCTAAAGTTGGATGAATTTAAAAATAAACTTTAATATCAATAGTGTGCCTATGTAAAACTAAATTTTAATTTTATTTCATATGTTAAAAGGACAGACTTTCTTGGACTATTGGTCTGCTTTTGACAAGATTCTGAAAGGTCTGTCTTTAACTTTTGGGTAATCAATCTAAAAGGCAAAGGTTTTCTGTCTTACCAAAATAATTTCCTATGCTTCATGTCGTCTTTATTAGGTCTTTGATTACTTGGGAGAAGTGTGTTTTCTCTATTAGATGAGCAGAAGGTTTTTATTTTGTTTTTGTTTTGTTTTGTTTTGTTTTGTTTTGTTTTTACAATTATTTAACTTTCTGTGTTTGCCTTTTAGTCAAACTAAGTATTGTGTAACAGTGATACTGATCCCATTTAATCCATTGTTTTAAACTTTTGATATTGTTGACAAACTTCCCAAATCAATATTCTAAAGATGAAACTTTTTGGCCTCAAAATAACTTTGAGATTTTCCAGGGGATCCCTGAAAAAAATCTCAAAGACATGTGTGCTCTTCCCTTATAAAAGAAGAGAAAATGTAGTATAATTAGGTTTATTTGATAAGCTAAATTTTGTGAGAAGCATTGCCAAATTAAAAAACAAACCAAAAGTAATGCTAAATATTCTTTAGGTTTATTTGTATGGATACGTTATTAATATAAGTGTTCCAGAAATTGTATGAAATTCCTAGAGATCTGATATGTCCTAGTATAATGTTATTAGTCATAATTCCAATTGTTATTCTAAAAAATTGCATGTCACAGAAATAATGAATCTGCTCTGTCAATTGCATTATAATGAACTCTCATCAAATCTTTAACCATGGCCACTTTTAAGTCTTTTGTCATTTACAGACAGTTTCTATTTTACGCTGATGTCTTTGCAAAAATGTTTCATCTTCAAAGAGATTCATGGAAAGGACTGACAAAGATTTCTGATAACTTAAGATCATACCACTGACATGGGCAAGAAGTTTCTAATAAGAAACTGAGGGATTCATAAAACTGTTAAACCAAGACCAAGCAAAGCAAAAATTAATTACATAGGACTGGATAAACTAAAGATGATTATAATTTCAATGACTCTGAAACATTGATAGTTCTTCAATGTTTTCTTTTCCAGATTTAAAGAACTATTTTCTCCTTTCTTTGAAGCTATCTATAACTTACGCAATTTGGTAAAGTATATTTTTGGAAGTAAAAATGGAATATTTATCTTTTTTTTTTTTTTTCCTCTACCTGATTCCTCCAGAATTCAGGAACTCTTACTGAGTATCCTCATTCTTCCCGATAATGTAAGTACTTGCCTAAGTTCAACAGGACACAACTGGGCAAATCCTTGCTTGGCATATCTTCTTAACCTAAAGAGGCTTTAAAAAATTTAATCCGAGATTCCTTATTACCTGATACTTACAAAAATAAGATTGACTTAATGGAGTCAATAAAGCCCCTTAGCTATCAACTCAGATACTTCATCTAGAATGTCATATGTAAGAATATACGTAAAATTACTATTCTTAAACTGAATCCTGAATTTTTCTAGTTTCCTCCAATATCTGGATACAACTCCAAACTAGTCTTCCCAATTTTCTTCCACCCTTCTGACTTGAAATAACCAAGAACAAAAACCGCCCTTTTATTGAAGCTCTACAAACTGAAGCTGGCTGACTGGATATCAGTTTCAGAGAAATCACCACAACTGATGAATGGACAGCCTTTGTGCCTGTTGCTTGTGGGCCACTCAGAAAGATCACCAGAACACTGGACGACATTTATACTACAAGAGGTCCAACATCTAGAAACCTGCCATCTGGGAATCTCAATGGACTGCCCTCTGGACTCAAAAAAATGATTTCTAGTCTGCTCCACCCTTTGTTTTCTTCTGTTTTCATAGAAATACCTCTTATTAAATACTTGATTGCACCCAGCATATGTTTCTAACTTTGGGAGCCTGCTTGCAACACCATTTCCTGAAATGAGACAACTGTTTAACTGAATTGACCTATTTTTAGGACTAAGATACTGGTTCATTGAGACGGAACAATCTACCAAGAAAACTTCTGGACTGTCAAACTTGAGGAAGTTTCAAAAGCAGGGAATGAAGGGTAGCAGAATATGTCATCTAAGAATATGCCTCTTCAGCATCAATTTATTTATTTAGATAATAGTATTGCCTTAGATTACTTGTTGGCTAAATAAGGAGAAGTCTATACCCTAGCAAATGCTTCCTACTGTAGGATCAACACTCCTGTTATTGTAGAAACTCAAATACAAGAAATTAAGAAACCATTTGCTAAATCAGGTTGATGGTTCTTTGGGTACATTCTTTGATTTATTTGTTACTAACTGGTTTGTTTTTTGTGGGCTCTGGCTGAGGAGCATACTTTAGTCTCTTGGCATTGCCCTCCTAATTGTCACCACTACAGTCTCTCTGGTGGCACTGTGTTCTCACAAGAGTGTTAGATACCTGTTTGCAGCCCTCAGCAGTGTATCAGGTGTTCTTACTGAGGTTGGAGCAACAGAAACAAGATGAACAATGAGAAGAACAGCAAAAAGAATTCTTCCACGGACATGGCGGGATAAACTATACATTTAGACACAATTAGACAAAAACAACTTAACCCTGATGGTCTACCAAATATTTGCTCCATACTGCATGTAGGAGAGGTGACCTAAAGGGGGGGAATTGTTTTTTTTTGTTTGTTTGTTTTTTTAAAGATTTTATTTATTTATTTGACAGAGAGAGAGACAACGAGAGAGAGAACACAAGCAGGGGGAGTGGGAGAGGGAGAGGCAGGCTTCCCGCCGAGCAGGGAGCCCCATGCGGGGCTCGATCCCAGGACCCTGGAATCATGACCTGAGCCGAAGGCAGCCGCCCAACCGACTGAGCCACCCAGGAGCCCCAGGAGGGGAATTGTTAAAGTAATTAAACAAAAAGGCCATTAGATTAAGGAGACTCTAGTGCCTTGGTGATCTATGCAAGCAAACCAAAATGTAAGCCAGAGTCAATGCACTCAAATCCACATATACAAAACTTAAGAACAACTAATCATAAACAGTTAACTAGGGTTTCCCAACGAGGCAACTGCTTAAGCTACAGCAATTCAACCATTTGTTTACTTTACTTTCAAGTCTTCTCTATAAAGCCTTTCCTTAGCACCTGTCAGTAGAGTGTTCCTAACCATTTTTGGTTTCATGGTGCCTAATTCGAACTGATGTTTACTCAAATAAACCCTTCTAAATTTTAATGTACCTCAGTTTATCTTTGAGCACACTAAAAAATAAAAGTTATTTTTACTATAAAGAAATGTGCCTTGATATAGTACAATGTGTATTTAGATAGACAAATGTTAAATGCATGCTTTGTTGTCTTTTTGCTCATGGTGGGAATTTTCTTTCTTGTGAAGTTCCCCAAAAGACATTATCTTGGTTTCTCAGAATAGAAAGTAACAGTTGGCTAATGTGTGTAACAGAACAATTTTATACATGTGGTATAAAAACGCTAGTCTTTTTTGTATGTAGATGTCACAAATTGCTAGGGGGAAACTCAGCAATCTTCATACTTTCTACTTTTTTCTAATCTATTAAAATTCTTCCAGATTTCCTATTGCAACTACAGCTGTGAGCCTGTGATTATCACTAAACCAAAATGTAAATAGACTTTACGATTGAAAATATACATGGAGAATAAGTAAAGATTCATTCCCACCTTGCCCACAACAGTCCACAGACATAATGGTTTCACCTGATTCTACTAAGACTAATGGGAAATGCCTAAATGTCAAGCTAATTTCTATCAATATGTACTAAACAAGTGCTTTTAGAATTAGGATTAGGGTTTCTACTAAAGAAAAAAAATTGAAATCCTGATACATTTTTTAATATTTTGATTAATGAGCATTCTTAAACCATGTATGCATATAAAAATAACACTTCCATTTAAATGTTAATATCTAAACTAGAATTTTATTTTATATGTTACTTTTTATAAATATTGACATGATTTGAAATAAAACGTGCACATGTATTTTGATAATGTTCAGCAGACTTTCTGATATATTGTGATAGTAATAATAATAGTAATTATAGTAATAATAGTAATATAATAATAGTAATAGTAGTAATAATCATTGTGTTTTAAATTAACATAACAGAAGAGGAACTCAATTTAAGTACAATCTAGACGAATAAGTTGAGGGATTTTGTTTTCATATGATTTCTACCTCATTTCACACATTGCAGCCACAAATGTAATTGAAGGAAAAAGTCAATTTTAATAAGAACATAATTTTATGAATTTTGAAGTCATACTTTTAAAATACATATTAAACATATAGACCATAGTAATTAAATGAATTCAGTTGGAGTTCTGTCACTAAGCCCAGATAATACCACCTAATATTTGAATGGTGCTTTATAATTTAAAATAATTTTTTCAGACTTTATTTTCCCAAGAAATACACGAGGATACTGGTCAAACATTATTAATCTCATTTTACAGAATAGGGCACTAAATTAGAATTAGTTAAGTCATAAATGGCACACATAAAACTATGGCCTTGCTTTTTTCTTTTAAGTGTCCATTTAATGTTTGTTCCATGATACCTCACTGCATTTGGAAGATAATATTTTCAGTGACAAATTTTGTAATTGTTCTAAATTGGAGTCATAGAGCTTTCTGATGATTAGTGGTCTTATATTTTAAAATATATCATTTGAAAAAATGCTTAACAGTATTTAGATATTCCAGTTTTCCCAACATAATTATGCTTCTGCTTATTTATTTTAAGAAGCTTTGTAAAAACATAAGCAAAACTATGGACAAGTTGAGGGGGAATAAATTTTTATATGATAAAAGCTGAAAGCTCACTTTATATTTAGAGAAGTGGTATTTAATACAATATTTCCATAGCTATCACAAAATATATTATCTAATTTTAAACTAATAAAAAATTATATGGGTCATCTTTATTTAGGAAAGGTGATTTTGAAGACTGATCTTCCAAAGTGTTTGGATGTACAAATAACTTTTCCATAAGTAATTTCTCCTGTGGATCTCAGAATTTATAATGATGTTATGTGTGCTAATTTAATATACTTTGAAGTTGATAAATTGCATATGTTTCTGCTAAGACAATTCTTCTACATTTCACATCCAGAATCTACCCAAAGCCTCGCTACTTATTACTAATAAAGAAAGACATCATCAAAATTTGATTGGTAGTTTTAGTAGAAAAGTATTACTGTCTTTTACACTTTTGATAAAACAGAAGGACTTCCAAATTTGTAATGCCATCATGTCTGAAAAAAATGGGAAGAAAGATTGGGACACTCGGCAAGTTACCTAGTTCATTTAACTATTCTACTTAATTGCTTACAATAAATACAGTCATCAACAGATCTCAAACAGTAAGCAGTTAACACAAAGCAAATGACTGATTTTTATTATAAAATGTGGATTTTAATCATTGGTTTGTGTAATCTGTGTTTGAATTAAAAGTAAAATATAACCAGAGAATACCTTGAAAACACCACAAAGTATAAAGAAAATTAAAATATCATTTTTGTTTCCAAAATTAGACAAATGGTATTAAGGAGGTAACAAATGTAATTTAATACAATGACATTTACAATGCACAATGAGAAAGGAATACAAATATTTATGAACCAAAGAGCACAGCCTTTAACTCATAATGCCTGTATGACAGAGAAAAAGATAAAGGAGTCAATAGAATCACCAGAAATGAGAATCTTTATCTTTTGTCAACCTATGCAAAATTAAGTAAAACTAAAGTAAGTATGGGGAATATAAAACTTTTTTGATCTAACAGATATAAACTGATTCTTCTAATTGGAAAAGAGCTATAAGTGGAAAATTGTGTTTGACTATGAAAACACCCTCAAACTCTAAAATTATTTGATAATATTAATGATAAAACATCATTGAAATAGCAGTACTAATTGTGCAACTTTGTGATTCCATTTACACAGATAAAACAGGTAAAAACAAGTAAATCTAAGTCACATTGTCAAAAGTAAGAATATATTTTTAGTTGGAGGGAGGCACTGTTGGAAGGGGCCAAATGGGATGCTTCCAAAGATCCAGTAAGTGTCTAAGTCCTGATCGGAGGCACCACTACATGCACATGTTAACTATGTGATAATTTATCACAGTTATTGCAATCATTATTGTGTCCCTGTCCATATCTATGATATATTTCCATAAAATTCTACTAGCATACATAATCAGGCAATCTCACTTATAAATAAGACTGCAAATTTTTAAGTTAAACTTTAGTGAATAAAACTCTACAGTATTGTCAAAAAATGATACGTGAATAATAGTTCAATATGATGCAAATGATTAATAAAATTCATCATATTTATGAGTCAAGACAATAATCATGCGAGCATCTACAAATACATCAAAAAATTTGTTTCATTTGATCAGCTATTTCTGTTTGAGGAAAATACTCTCTCTTTCCTCTTTCTCTCTCTCTCTCTCTCTCTCTCTATATATATATATATATGTATATATGTAATAATAATAGGGGCACCTGGGTGGTTCAGTCGATTAAGTGTCTGACTCTTAATCTCAGTTCAGGTCATGATCTCAGGGTCGTGAGTTCAAAGCCCCACACTGGGCTCCACACTGGGCATGGAGCTTATTAAAAAAAAAAAAAAAATAGTTACACTAAAAAGTTTATACAGGAGTTACATCATTAAAATAGTGAAATAGGAGTTTTCTACCATCTTTCCATCAAAGAACACTGCTTTTAGTGATCACTCACAGATAAGAATGCCTTTGTGGAAGTCTAGTAGTCCACTGGAGAAGTTCCAGCACACCTTTGGAATAAAAATAATTCGAGATTGGATGAATTGAGGAAAGTAAGAGGAACAGTCTCACCTCACATGTCAGTCCTCTCCAAGGAGCCATAACTCAGTGACAAGATAACCCTTCTTGGCCAGTGACTTCTCCCACAGGGGAAAGTGAGAGCATGTGCGTAAGCACCTGGCTTTCCCAGCAGTAAAGGATGCTGCCAAAGAGACCCACTTTTTTCTCTCCCAATATAGAAAAATTCTGAATCTCAGCCCAGGGCTGATGAGAGGTATTTCACTCTTAAAACCAGTCAGTAAGACTGGAGGAGGTGACTCCTTCAAATGAAAAGTCAGCAAAACAAGACTTCAAAGAACATGAAAAATCAAGGCAACAGAACACGACAAAAGGAACACAATAATTTTCCAGTAATCAACTCTAAAGAAATGGAGATCTGTAATATGTCCATTTAAGAATTCAAACTAGCTGTTTTAAGGAAGCTCAGTGAACTACAAGAAAGCGTAGAAAGACAATTCAATGAAATCAGAAAACAATACGTGAACAAAATAAGAAGCTTACCAGAGAGAGAAATCATAACAAAGAACTATACAGAAATTCTGGATCTGAAGAATACAATAAGTGAAAAGGAAAAACAATAGAAAGCATAAATAACAGACTAAATCAAGCAAAAGAAAGAATCTGTGAAGTAGGTAGACATGTAATTTGAAAGTATCCAGTTAGAGGAAAACAACGAAGAACAAAAAGAGTTTCAGAGTGCCTACATGTACTATGGAATACCATTAAAAAAAAACACCCATACAATATTGCAGTCTCAGACAAGAGGTAGAAAAGGGCAGAAAACTTATTTAAAGAAATAATGGCTAAGAACTTCCAAGATGGAGGAAGATATCTGGATATCCAAGTTCATGGAATTCATAAGTTCCCCAACATTTTAACCCAAAACAATCTTCTGCAAGACACATTGTAATAATACGGCAATCCCATCTTTGGTTATTTTTTTTTAAAGATTTTATTTATTTATTTGTCAGAAAGAGAGCACAAGCAGGGAGAGCTGCAGGCAGAGAGAGAAGCAGACTCCCCACTGAGCATGGAGCCTGATGCAGGACTTAATCCCAGGTCCCTGGGATCATGACCTGAGCCAAAGGCAGATGTTTAACCGACTGAGCCACCCAGGCGTCCCTCATCTTTTGTTATTTACCTAAAAAAAGGACATCAGTATCTTGGAAAGATATTTCCATTCCCATGTTCACTTCAGCATTATTCAAAATAGCAAAGAAATGACTTAAGTGTGCCCATCAATAGATGAATGGATAAATACAATGTGAAATTATATATAGTGGAATTTTACTTAGCACACACACACACAAAAAGGAAATCATGGTGGACTTTGAGGGCATTATACTAATGGATGTAATTTAGACCAAGAAACACTAGTACTACATGATATCACTAACATGTGGAATCTAAAAAAGTCACACTCATAGAAACAGAAATAAGAATGGTGATTTTCAGGCCTGAGGGGTTGGGGAAATGAGAAGATGTTGGTCAAAAAATATGAACTTCCATTTATAAGATGAATTTGTTCTGAGATATAATGTACAATATGGTAACTAGAGTGAATGGTACCATATTATTTACTTGAACATTGCTAAGAGAGTAGATATAAATATTCTCAGCACATACGGGGGGAAAATGGTTATTATGTAAGGTGATATGCATTAACTATCCTTATTGTGGTGATCCTGCTGCAGTATATATGTGTACCAAAATATCACAGTGTGCACATTAAATTTCCATAATGTCATGTGTCGATCATATGTCAATAAAGCTGGAAAAATATTTACACATACATATAAGAAATTGGGTATAAATGCATGTGTGACTATATACAAGCAGATTTATTAAGTACTTAATTTAGAACTAAACATTACATGTAATTTTCTCTTTTATTCAATGCTGTGGTCCTATAAATTAGGTATTTTTATTGTTCCCTTAGCAGATAAAGGCATTGAAGTAGAACAAAGCTCAGAGTATCACAGTTCCTGATTTTAAACTATACTACAAAGGCATATTAATCAAAAGAGTATGTCTCTGATACCAAAACAAACACATAGATCAATAGAACAGAATAGGGAATCCAGAAATAAACCCACAATTACATGGTCGATTATTTGTGTCAAAAAAGGCAAGAACATACAATGGAGAAAAGATAGTCTCTTCAATGAATGGTTTTGTGAAAACCGGAAAACTATATGCAAAAGAGAGAAACTGGACCACCTTCTTACACCATATACTAAAATAAACTCAAAATGTATGAAAGAATTAAATTGAGACCCAAAACCATAAAGCTGAAAAGAAATGTATGTGGTAAAGACTTGAACTTTGGACTTAGGAATATTTTGGGGGATCTGTTTCCTCAGGCAAAGGCAATATAAGTAAAAATAAACAAAGGGTATTATATCAAACTAAAAAGCTTTTGCAGAGCAAAGGAAATCATCAACAAAATGAAAAGGCAACCTACTGAAGGGGAGAAGATATTTGCATATGGTATATCCATTAAGGAGTTAATATCTAAAATATATAAAGAACTCCTACTGCTCAACACCAAAAAACAAACAAACAAACAAACAAAAAAAAAAGATCAGAGGACCTGTACATTTTCCAAGGAAGACATAGAGATGGCCAACAGACACATGAAAAGATGCTCAACATTGCTTATCATCCAGGAAATGCAAGTCACAACATCAGTGAGTTACCACCTCACACCTGTCAGAATGGCTAGCATCAAAAAGAGAAGAAATAACAAATATTGGCCAGGATGTGAAGAAAATAAAGATAACCTTAGTTTGCTTTGTTTCTTGGCTATATATATGTAGCCAAAAAATAATATATATATATATATATTACATTATGATTATATATTATATATATAATAATTACATTATTATCCATTGTAATTATAAAATATTAATATACCTTTATTTTAATGGCTACACATTTAAATAGGAAATGTATTTGATCTCTCATTTTATTTTCATTTTTGTTTTCATTTTTGGAGCATTGTGTAGAGTTGAGCTCCTTTTCCTACACTTGTTATTGTTTTAGATTTCTTCATAGGTCAATTATCTGCTCCTCTTTTACTTATAGATTTTCGAGAATACTTTGAGATTTAAATACATTTCTAGCTGTATGTGGTATAGCTACTCTGTTCTTTAATTCACCTTTGTTATTGTTCTCTTTTCCTATAATTACTTCCTCTGTTTTAGAATTAAGAACTTGGGGCACCTGGGTGGCTCAGTCAGTTAAGCGGCTGCCTTCAGCTCAGGTCATGGTCCCAGGGTCCTGGGATCAAGCCCTGCATCAGGCTCCCTGCTCAGCGGGAAGCCTGCTTCTCCCTCTCCCACTCCCCCTGCTTATGTTCCTGCTCTTGCTCTCTCTCTGTCAAAAAAAAAAAAAAAAAAAAAGAATTAAGAACGTAAGCAGAGCCTAAGGATGTCAAAGCGATCTAAAATGATGTTCCATAATCCACAAACATTCTGTGTCACTACTCTTCAGATATGTTGCAGTGATGAGATATACTTTTATAATTTTAACACACTTAAGTTGGAAATTGAAATTTGGTATAAGGAGAAGTAGGCCATGAAGTAATTATGTTTGATTCAGAGGTAAAGACTGAGGCTAATGCTAACATTGTCAAATTGTATTAAAAATCACTGTTTCACAGGGTGCCTGGGTGGCTCAGTCAGTTAAGTGTTTGCCTTCAGCTCAGGTCATGATCTCGAGGGCCGGGATCGAGCCCCAAGTAGGGCTCCCTGCTCAGTGGGGAGCCTGCTTCTCCCTCTCCCTCTGCCACTCCCCCTGCTTGTGCTCTCTCACTCTCTCTCTCAGAAAAATAAATGAAATCCTAAATAAAATAAAATAAAATAAAATAAAATAAAATAAAATAAAATAAAATAAAAATCACTGTTTCACCACACATGTAGGGTAGGGCTCTTGATGAAATAACTGGAGTACTCAAGAAGAGAGCCCAAGCCTCTGTATCTGCTTAGCATTTGCCATTTTATTTTTTATTTTTTTTAAAGATTTTATTTATTTATTTGACAGAGAGACACAGCGAGAGAGGGAACACAAGCAGGGGGAGTGGGAGAGGGAGAAGCAGGCCTCCCGCTGAGCAGGGAGCCCGATGTGGGGCTCCATCCCAGGACCCTGGGATCATGACCTGAGCCGAAGGCAGACGCTTAACAACTGAGCCACCCAGGCGCCCAGCATTTGCCATTTTAACATTTCATGAATGCAGCCATTACTGTGTTGTTGGTGTTTTCAAATACGTAACGTAGGGAACATCCGGATTTGAGATTACTGGATAACTTTATTGTTCGTATTGTTACAATTTAGATGTTTAAGTATATATTTGGAAAACTATGTTGACAATACCTTTGATATTTTAAATCATGGAAAGGTTTTAAGCACTACTCAATTAATATTAGCAGAGGTTTATGTCATTTGCTGAATGTGATTAGAATCATCCTGTTTCAACATGTTACACACATATAAACACATACACACACATACACATGCATGCGCACACACACATAAAATCTCAAAGGTCATTTTGACTAACAATAATGATGACCTTAGTACAGTAATCTTTATATATTCGAAATGTCAATTTGATCTAGCTAACATTTTTAGGTGAATTACATTATTATCCATTGTTCATGTTTTACTCCCATGGGGGATTGTTTATTTACTGGAAAAGTACCCTTTATCAACCCTGATATTTTTATAATGTACTTATTTTAAACACTTGCCATATGTTCCCTGAAAATGAAGACATATGGTTCATATAGCATTACCATATGCTTGCAATGATAAACTTGCATTACAACAAACACATATACTTTATAATTTATGATGTAACTCAGTTCCAAACTGTTTTCTTTCATGTCATGCTCATTTAACTATTTTAACTGCTCTTACAAATAACTTTCCCAACTAATCATTATTATATATTGAATATTGTGATGAAAAAGAAAATAAATTATGATATGTTAGAGAGAGAATTCTTGAGGTTAAATATATCACTGTCATAGATTAAGAAGAATTTCAGATATATAGCTAATAGGTTCTAAGATTATAATATAAAAATATCAGGAAGGAACATGAAAATAAGAAATAATCACCAAAAGGACATAAATAAATTATACTTCCTGTGCTTTACTGCATTAAAATATAGATCCAAGCTAAAATTTGGTGAACAAAACCATACTTTTTTTTCCAGTGGTTTTGTTAACAGTATTAAAAAAAAAAAGGAAATGAAAACAATTCTTTTTCTTTTTTTCCTTTTTTTTCCTATTTGTGTTATTTTGCTGTAGAAAAATAAGAAGGTTCAATGGAGTAGAATGGATTCTCACTTTTCAGTTTGGAATTCCTGTAGTCCAAGAAATCGCAGTGATGCCTTAGAGTAGAAAATGAGTCTACAAATCCTTTGTTTTCTGTGACATACTATACTTCCAATAAGTTAACAAATCCTTTTCAATTTTATTTCTTCTGATAAATAATTATGAGTTAATTGCATAATATACTTATTCAGGTTCAAAAAAGACTGCCTATTTATCATTTTCCTGAATGAGATATAATGTAATTGACAAGGCAAATGGATGGTTTTGACAGTACTTAATAGATAAAGATTTAATCTAATTCATTAATACTTGAGTAAACATAATACAGAACTTGTACATATACATTGCTGGTGAAAAGCACATGTAAAAAAACATACTATTTTAAAATTCTAGCATTATTGATCTAGGGAAAGTGAATACAATCTATAAAATGACAGAGAAATATTTTACATCAAGGGTTAATTAATATACAAACACCTACTCAACACTAGCTTTTTTCTCATAATTATGAAATCATCATTGCATGATTTTGTCTTTGGAATTTTTTAATGGATCATGTCTACCTGGGAATTTACATGGTTGTAATTTTTCAAGATTTGCCTCCACAACCAGTTTATTTTGTTCTCCTTGAGAGTACCTAAAAATAGTTTATGCTCAAAAGAAGTTATTGAATTGGACTAACCTAAATTAAACTGGTTAAATACTGTATGTACCACTTTTATTTCTTTGGCATTTAGCCTATTGCTTTGAACATAAAAATATTCAATATGTGTTTCCCTTTAAACTTAAATAAGTAAAGTAGGAGTTGGTCAGACTTGTGGTACATAGTGCTCATAATTATTATATTATCCTTGTCATCATGCGGCAAATCTTATTTTGATTGTTGCTTTTATTTGATTTTGATTTTCTTTTTAATAGTATAGAATTTAGGTTTTTTTATTTGTCCTACAGAATGTGAAATGTGATCTGAGATTAAATAATCTTCGCTCAACTATTAGTAATAAATGTGTTTCCCATCTTTGGCAGGTGGGAGTAGGAAAATTTTTGATAAAAATAATATTTTCCATTGTGAATATTTTATATTCAGATCATTGGAGGATAAAACATTTTATGCATAATCAATCTATTGTTATTAATTATGCTGTCACTTATAGTAATATACTATATCAATTCATAGCCCTGGTTGCACATAATGGTAATATACTCACTTAAAGAGATCAGATAAATTGAGGAATTACAAGTTAGTTATTAATATTATAAGGCCACATGCCATTTTGGGTTATAATGTGATTCAGTTTTTACATCAGGATTGCATCATTTTAAGAAATGTATCAATAAGACATATTTACTTTCAAGTATTAGAAAGTTGAACAAACTTAGGTTGATTTTTGTTATCTTAAATGTTCAGGCTAGTGGATTTTCTTTTAAAAAGAATTCAACTTGACAGGAACATATTGTGTCACCGGAAGAAGGGATTAATCCTTATATTCATGGATTAGTAAAATGATAATGTGAAAACTTGTCATAAACACCAAGCTTAGCCTGGTAAATTTTCCTTCCACCATAAGATATGGGGAAAATCTGTCTTAGAAATTATTAACCCTGCTCGGGTATGGGTGAATATGTGTATTTCTCATTCTTTTTGAGCTTTTAATTCTATTTGTGTTCTCGAAAAAAGAAAATTCTCTCAAGTAAGTGTAAATTTTACTTTTCTTTTTCTCCATAGATTTAAGTCTCAAAAAAGAAAACTTTTAAACAACATACATGTATCTAGTGGCATTGTTTTGTGTATCATTTTTGGTCACAATTATTTGTACTTTAATGTGTCAAGTGTGTTTATTCTCATGTCACTGTTCTTAAATACTAATAAATCCCAAATGATAGAAAGTCTTTTCAGTAATAGTCTCATTTATATTACACGGAATAGCCATTTAATTTATATTATAGTTAATATTTTTTTCTATGAGTGTTTTATATTTTCCTTGAGAACATCTTTTCTTTTTTCCCTAAGGATTTATTTATTTATTTTAGAGAGAGAGTGGAGGGAGGGGCTGAGGGAGAGGGAGAGGGAGAGAGAGAATCTCAAGTAGACTCCACACTGAGCATGGTGGACACAGTGCATGACGCAATCCCATAACCCTGCAACCATGACCTCAGTGGCAATTAAGAGTCGGATGCTTAACCAACTGAGCCACCCAGGTGCCCCTTGAGAATTTATATGAATTTAATATATGCTATGGCAAAACAACTTAAAATAAACATTTAAATACTTATCATTATAATGCTACGATAAAAACGCTGAGCAGTTGAAAGTACAGAGGAGGTGAGGAAATGTGAATTATTAAAACATGATAAATTATCCAAATAAAGTAAAATTTGTGTAAAAATTAATGTGGGACTTTACATGATCTTTAAAATATAACAAAGATGAATACCTCCTAATATATACATGAGAATGGGGCAAAATGAGTTCTTAGTAATGTGTAGGCTGCTATAATTCAAATTTTCCACATGTCAAAAGATTTTATGTTCAAATTGTGTTAGATTGAATAGAATATAAAATTGCCATTTTATAGATTAAAAATCATGAAATGGCTCACATAATTCAGCATAATAGTTCACAAAAGCATAGCATTAAAATGTATCTGTCTGGGGTGCCTGGGTGGCTCAGTCGCTTAAGCATCTGCCTTCGGCTCAGGTCATGATCCCAGAGTCCTGAGACTGAGCCCTGCATTGGCTCCCTGCTCAGTGGGAAGTCTGTTTCTCTCTTTCCCTCTACCTGCCGCTCCCCCCCTGCTTGTGCGCTCTCTCTCTCTGTCAAATAAATAAAAAAATCTTTAAAAAAAAATGTATCTGTCTAGTCTCTTTCCTGATCCTGGTTCACTCCTATAAGAAAAGGATATTTTATGTATTGAAATCATTTCCAAAGGCAGCAGTTTAATAACTTCACATATCACAATAAAACTATATAGCAGGTTATCATTATCAACAACAGCCAAATTAGGGAAAGAGCCCAAATGTCCATTGACTGATGAATGGATAAAGAAGATGTGGTGTATATATATATATATATATATATAATGGAATATTAGCAACACAAAAGATTGAAATCTTGACATTTGCAATGATGTGGATGGAACTAGAGTGTATGATGCTAAGTGAAATAAGTCAGTAAGAAAAAGTCAAATACCATATGATTTCACTCATATGTGGAATTTAAGAAACAAAAGAGATGAACTTAGAGGGGGAAAAAAGAGAAAGGTAAACCATAAAACAGACTCTTAACTACAGAGAATGAACTGAGGGTTGATGGAGGGAGGTGGGTGGGGGATGGACTAGATGGGTGATGTGTATTAAGGAGGGCACTTGTGATGAGCACTAGATGTTATATGTCACTAACATATATATATGTTATATATAACTAGATGTTATATGTCACTAATCACTAAATTCTATATCTGAAACTAATATTACTTTGTATGTTAACTATGTGGAGTTTAAATAAGAACTTGAAAAAAAATTGCATGGCAGCTAAGTATAATGGTGATGCATTTGTGCCCTTGGATAATTAGTCCATACATTGTTTCAAGAACTGAGATTTATGAATTCATTATATTTTTTTACCTGAAAAGGATAATGTAAGTCATTCAAATATTGTATCTTTCAAATAATACGACATTTAGAGAAGTCATCTGAACTGTTCAAACTTACAGAGCTAACTAAAACTAATAACAGAGGGGCGCCTGGGTGGCTCAGTTGGTTGGGCAGCTGCCTTCGGCTTGGGTCGTGATCCTGGAGTCCCAGGATCGAGTCCCGCATCGGGCTCCCTGCTCGGCGGGGAGTCTGCTTCTCCCTCTGACCCTCCTCCCTCTCATACTCTCTGTCTCTCATTCTCTCTCTGGCAAAAAAAAAAAAAAAAATCTTAAAAAAATAAAATAATAAATAAATAAATAAATCTTTAAAACTAATAATAGAATCCATGTCTTCAAGTACCAAACTTAATGTAGATTTTCAAATGAGAATTAATAACAACTTGTTACTTTTGAATTGAAAACCAGAGGGAGGGACGTGGGAGCACAGCCTATTAAAAGAAATACTCAAAGAGGAAAAAAAAAATCCGAGGGAAGCAGGAGCCTAAGAGAAGAGCCACAACTGTCTATTTCTAATTGACAATTCCAGGCAATTTCAGGGAAACACTGAGATCTAAGAAGAATCTGGTCTGAGGTCTTTGGAAGGATGCTGTGAGTTTAGAGGCAAAATATGAAATTCTCAGATAGAAAGTCAGGAAAGATAAAAAGTTAAAAAAATAGCAAAATAAAGTTCTAGATTTGGACCAAAGGAAAAACAAATAACTGAGTGGGTAGAAAATTCCACTTTCTAAAAAAAAGGAGTTTATCAGCCAAACAATTATAAGATTCAGGATTCAGAGGTTCGATTTGAGAAGCTACCATCATAGTTACTATAAAATGTGAAAGCCCACTGGCTAATGGGGTAGGGGTGATTAATATTTTCTTGTTAGGCTGGGAGAGATGTAAAGTATATAACTGTGGTTAAATATCTCTTGAGATTGTCTAGGTTTGTAACAAAACTAGTTGAGGCTTATCATAAAATCATTGTTCTTTCAAGATGCTTAAGGAGAAGAAAAAAATAATTTAATAATGAATTCCAAAAATATATTTTGCATTTTTGCAAGCCAACGAGGTAACAATATCTCTCTTTTCTGCTCCCCATGATAGTTGGACTTTTATCTCCAATATACTATGTATTCCTTTTTTCTCTACATTAGATTCATGTTCTTCATGTTGCCTTCACTGCTAATTTCTTTAGGGTATTCTAGTATCTCCCAGAGCAATTAGCATGGTGTTTTACACTCAATAAAAGTGTGTTAACATATCTGTTAAACTGTGACAAATAATATCTGTACCTATGTCAAAGTTATTGTGTTAAATAATGCAAGTTAAACTACTTTAAAAATAACATTATTTGTAGGACACTTGGGTGGCTCAGTTGATTGTCCTTTGGCTCAGGTCATGATCCCAGGGTCCTGGGATCGAGTTCCGCATTGAGCTCCCTGCTCAGCGGGGAGTCTGCTTCTCCCTCTGCCTGCCACTCCCCCTGCTTGTGCTCTCTCTCTTTCTCTCTCTCTCTGACAAATCAATAAATAAAATCTTTAAAAATATATTATTACTTGCAATGGAAATAAGTTTATGAGGGTTAACATTTATTGAAAGCCTACTATGAGACAGGCTCTGTTCTAAATGTTTTACATTGACTAACCCACTAAATCTCCTCAACAATCTTAGTGGATAAGTGCATTTATTATTCTCATTTGCCACCTGGGAGAAATGAGGCATGGAGACATCAAACTTCTCAGAGAGTAATAGGTATTTACATTGATATAAATATACCAGAGGAGTGTTGTGATTTGCAATGACATTGTATAAATAGGTAGCATTGATGGAATCTTACCTATTGCTTATAGCTCAACTGGTTTTATATAAAGGTTAGAATTATTATGTAATACACAGATCTTACAGTTTTAATATTACCCAAATGAGTTTCCTATAGTTCTTGTGATGCAGCATAATATATTTCAAAACAAAACAAAACAAATATCAAACCAACAAAAACCAAGATATGGATTCAAAATGACAAAATATGAAATCCTAGAGGGCAAGCACTGGAAATCATCCTTTTATGCTCTGCTTACTTGTGACTTTTTACAGACAATGGCAGATCTCACCTGCCATCTTCCTCTATTTCCTCAGTGTCTGTCTGTTTTTGAGTAAGAAGGCAACTTCAGTCAAGGATGAGACTCACCATTCTGCATACAACTGGGCCAGTGGGAGATGAACTCAACTTTCTACCCAAACCAACAATGACCAAGCCACAGCAGACTTACCATATCCCTACAGAGAAAGAATAGAGCGAGCACCTTCTTGTAGAAATAATTTTCTTAGAGTCATCCCTATTAGTGAAAGTAATCTTTCAACAGCCAACCTCTGATAGGTACATTTGAAGAAAAAGGAATGACTCAGATCAGAGGAAGCTATAGTTTCAGTAATAGAATACCTGATAAGAGTCAGATGACAGCAAACTCTGTAGACACTGTTTTATATCCTTTCTGTTCAATATTATTATTTATTTATAGAGATGGATATTGAACGCTTATTCATATTTTTAGCAATGAAAAGTTGCTAAAAGGGAAGCTGACCCACACGGAATGGGGAGAACTTATGATGACTATGGAAGCTGAGATTTAATACAATTACAGTCAAAATTAGAGAAACTAAATAGCACAAACCTTGATTTTAGAAGCCCTGAAAAAAGCGTTCCTGGAACCTATAAGATGTTAACATTTTTTTAAATGTTTTTTTAAAGATTTTATTTATTTATTTGAAAGAAAGAGAAAGAGTGAGAGCACAAGTGGGGGAGGAGAGGGGCAGAGGGAGAGGGAGAGAGACTCCCCGCTGAGAACAGACCCCCCCCCAAGGTGGGGCTCAATCCCAGGACCCTGAAATCATGACCTGAGCCAAAGTCAGACACTTAACTGACTGATCCACCCAAGTGCCTCAAGACATTAGCTTTCTTAAAAATGTATATTATTAATCATATTCCTCCATTAAAATTTAGAGTTTAGGTTTAATTTTGAAAATAAATGTTACGTCCTATGGTTCTGTTGGTGGGGATGTTATCCGAATTACCACCAGCCTAGATGAAAGAAAATGGTTCCCTGGGGAAATTATAAGTCATGTGACCATTAGCAAGCATACATATATGGAAAAAACAAGAATAATTTCAGTGTAGTCCTTAAGTATACTTTACTTTAGAAGATACATCACTCCCATCAAGACTGTTGAATATTCATGGCATTTTGCCTGTTACCTTCTCTTCAGTTTTCAGCCACACATAACTGTGCCTCAGAGCCCCCAACTCGCAGCCTTCTCTGGTAACGATGATTTAAAAAAATAATCCCAATTTCAAGAGGCCTCCAAAGATATGCCCTCATTTTACAACATGGCCCCTACCCCCATATGAAGAAGATAGGTTAGAATCATCAGAGGTAAACTTTTCCTTATTAGGTGGAGAATGTTATATACATCTCATTGTTACTTTAGTAAATCTCATAAAATTCTTAAGAGTACCAATTTACAAGAAAAAATATAGCTAAATTAATTTTCATGGGGGTTTTCTAGAACTACTCCAAAAGTAATATTTATATTGCCCAATGAATTATGTTAATTATTAAAGAACAACCACACAGACAAATAATGTTCAAAATTATAATAAATATTAGCGGCTTTACAGGATTTGACATAAATCCTGTTCTGGAACTTCCACTTACATTGCAGTTTGTGTTTAATTGGGTTATAGCAGCTTTTTAGTGTTACTAAAAAATATACATGTCCATGCCTCTTTGCTAATTCACCATACATGTATAATTTTGCAGTTTTCTTCAGCTATCCTTTCCTTCTCCTTTAGTGATGCGTAATCATGACTGTCAGAAGAAATGAGAAGGACTATAACTCACAAGCACAATGATAATTAATGTTACCTCTGTTTGAAGGCAGTGATATAGCCTTGGCCATCACTGCCTTCAACCAACTTAAATAGTTTATTATTTATATTTTGTTGAGCCAATTGTAATCTTAGCCCTTTTATCCTCATGTATGAAAGCATTACTGCAATATGCATGAGTATTAAATTATTATGGGAATAATAGTGAATGTAACTTTTTCCAAAAGTAAGATTATTTGAAGCTCATCTCACTAATACTCACTAAAACTAA
Source organism: Mirounga leonina (assembly GCF_011800145.1). Classification (NCBI taxonomy): domain Eukaryota; kingdom Metazoa; phylum Chordata; class Mammalia; order Carnivora; family Phocidae; genus Mirounga; species Mirounga leonina. The sequence continues at coordinate 31,044,801 of NW_023270320.1, read as the reverse complement.
TAACACTGCTGTTAAGAACTGATACCTTTGGTAGACATCTTGTAAATTCTATGAATTTTATTCACTAAAAGTGAGCTAAATATGAGCCACCATCCCCTTCATTACAGTATTATTATTGGTTATTTTTTTACTGCCATCTGAGTTGGAATTATTTTAAAAAAATAGCTGTAGCAATTTTAAAAAGTGGTTGAACCTGTCGGTTCATCAAATTACTTTCCCCAGAACACATTAAGTAAATTACTTTATAATTATTTAGAAATTCTAATAGCATAAAAAACACTTTGAAGGAGAATATGGTAAAGTCAGTCCTAAGTATGACAGACACAGACATTGTGTTTTATGTTCAATGTATGGAAGAACCAATTTTGAATGATTTAGGAAATGAAAATAAGTAGAATACCGTGATATTTCATGTTGGTAGAAATATATCACTAAGAAAAAGAGTTCATAAGAAGTTACCTCTATGTTGTTATCAGTTAGAACATGGCCTATTATATTTCATTGTTTTGTCCTTACTTTTATAAAAACAAAATAAAGAAACAAGCAAAACAAAACAAAACCCAGACTCACAGATACAGGGAACAGAGTTGTAGTTGTCGGGGAGAAAGAGATTGGGGTAGAGGAACAGGGGTGCAAAAGGGATGAAGGGGGTCGGGAGATATAAACTTCCAGTTATAAAATAAATAAGTCATTAGGATATAAGGTACAGTATGGAACACAGTAAATGAAGTATTAACTTTGTATTCACCTTACATATACAGAGGCTAACTAGACTTACTGTCATGATTAGTTTGCAATGTATACAAATGTCGAATAACTATGTTGTACATATGAAACTAATACTGTATGTCAGTTATACTTAAATAAAAAAAAAAAAGAGGGGTGCCGGGTGGCTCAGATGGTTAAGCATCTGCCTTCGACTCAGGTCATGATCTCCAGGTCCTGTGATCGAGCCCCACTTCGGGCTCCCAGCTCAGCAGGGAGTGTTTCTCCCTCTGCCTTTCCCCCTGCTTGTGCTCTCTCTATCTCAAATGAATAAATAAAATCTTTAAAATAAAACATTATATATTCTATATGTACATTGAGGACAATCATGTTTATAGTCCTTATAGTAATTAATAATAAGATGAATTAATTTTGTAATGATAAAAGCCAAACCTAAGCTAAATACTGAAACATAAAGCAAGAATCAGAATACAGCCCTGAAAGAAGGTACATGACAAAGAAAATGAAGAGACATAAGAAATACATAAATTAGAAAGTGTGTGTGTGTGTGTGTGTGTGTGTGTGTATATATATATATATATAAAAGTGTGTGTGTGTGTGTAAGGTTAAGTGAAGAATTCCTGAAAAATAAAGTTTAATAATAAGTCACATAGCAATTTATATAAATCCTCATATTTATTAAAGGAAGGCATTAACATATGTTCTCAAAATTGTTTATAAAGAATCATAATATGCATTTGATGCATTTATATTTCTTTATAACTTAAAGAATTGGAGTGACTTTTCTCATAGAACAAAGGTTAGAGGACTGTAATAAAAACAGAAATGAAAAATTTAAAAGTAATGGTAAGCGATCTCTTTATCTGTCAAAATTTCCAAGACTTTACTGATATTTCTAAAGCAAACTAGAATAGTGACATCGATTGCTCAGTATTTAGCCACAGAAAAACATGGGCCTAGATTAAATCTCCACACTGCCTCTCCCCAATGTGAGAATTAAATGAGATAACATATATGTGGTGAATGGCAGACGATAAGCACATACTACATCAGCAATTAACAAAATTGTTATCATCATCCCCCCAATCCCTCATCAATCTCACCCAAATTCCTTAAACAACTTACAAAAATGATTTCCTTAAAAGTCTTTCATATGATTCTTCCAATGAATATTGGTTAAAATTAAATATTGGCATAGATATTTGTGTGACTTGGCAGAAAAATTCATAGCCCTAAGCCAAATAAATGATCAATTTTATGATAATTTAAAAGTAAATTCCCTGGAAATGTAATTATTATTTAATTATTTAATTTATTAATTTCACTGTTACCTGGGAGCAGATTTTAGTCTATACTTAGAGGAAGAGATAAAACTGACATAATTGGAATTGCTTAATCTCATAAAAAGGACGAGGGCCTGTGGACCTAAATTAACCTGAAAATTGTAAAGGGAGACCTAATTAACAGTATCCTTGAAAACATTAGTCTTAAAATGAGAATTATTGGAAAATTAATATCGATGAACATTTTTTTCAAAGTAGATTTCATCAATTTAGGAATCTTTCCAACATTACTCATTACAAAAATATTTGTTTTATCCATGCCCCTCTCCTTTGAGAACTATAATTAGTTATATAGCATTATAACATATAATATGTAACATTGTATATTATAAAAACATTATATAATACATATTATAATAATATATTATGTTGTATATAACATTATATATAATAATAATAGTTACATACATTATATAATTTCACTTGAGATTGTTGCATAGCCTGCAGATGCTCTTTTCATATTTTGTATTCTATTTTTTGTCTTTTTGAATTGTTATTATTATTGAACTTTCAATTTCAATGTTTTCTTTTGCAAAGTGTAATAAATAATTAAATGCATCCAGTGAACTTTCCATCTCACGTTCTGAAGTTTTCATTTTTAGAATTTTACCTTTTTATCTCTCCATATTGCCACTCAACTATGCAGTTTTCGTTGTCTAGTCTCAACATTCTGAACATATACAATGTAGTAAAAATAATTGTTTTAATATCTCTGTCTTATAATTCTAACAGCTGCTTCGACACTGGCTCTATTTTGATTGATTGAATTTTCTCCTCATCTTGGGACTTATTTTCCTGTTTCTTGCCATGGCTGATCATTTTTATTGGATTTTAGAGATTATTATTTTATTTGGGGGGATGCTAGTTTGTATTCCTAAAAATAGTCTTATTTTAGGATGAATTTAAGTTACTTCAAAACCACTGGATTTTTTCTGTAATACTTTTAGGATTTGTTACGGACTGATGGAACACCAATGAGTCTGGAGCTAATTATACGTCCTCATTGAGCTGATGCCCTGTGTATCGTGAGGTTTTACAGTCTGGGTGGAGGAAAAGAGGACTATTCACAAATGTCTTTGTCACCAGACACTGTTACCACTAATTAAATTCAAATGTATTTTCCCCCCTTTGAGTAGTTTCCTCACCGATGTATGGTGATCATTACACTGCTAATTCTTGATGGAGATCTTCTTTAGAAGTATGATCATCTCTTGGGGATTAACATAAGAATAAAAAAATAATAATAATAAAAATAAAAAAAATAAAATACTAGACTACCTCTAAAAAAAAAAAAGAAGAAGAAGTATGATCATCTCATTCTCTACATTTCTCTCCTCCCTGGTGCTCTGTCCTAGGAACTCAAACCTTCTCAGTCTCCTTAGACTCTCAACTCCTACTACTCTACTGCAGGAGTCCACTAGGCTTCCAATGAGTTCCCCCACCCCACCTGCAAACTCTCTAGGGCAGTAAGTTGGGCAAACAGAGAACTTCACTTCAATTTGTTCTTGTCTCTGAGGAATCACTGGCTTTCATTGATTGATGTGTAGTGTCATGAAAAAGCAATGTTTTATATATTTTTCCCAGTTTTGGGGTGTTTCGTGAAGAAGACTAATTGTGTTCCCGGTTACGCCATATGGAAAAGAAACAAATATGTTCACTAGATTTTAATTGATAAATTTTCAAATCATATACTAAAATTAAAATTTAGGACTTATTTTGACAAGTTTAAATTAGGACAAATTTATTTAAAACTTTATAGCTTTGGTATAAAACTAAATTGTGCTTAAACTCTGAAATACACACTTACTTGTTTTAACAAAAAAATCTTAATTTATTGGAGACTTTGGGATGATTATTCCTTTCCTCATGAAACACATAGCTGCACTTTAACAATTTTATGATGAATAGCCTGCATTTCTGTAATCTTGTTTTCAAAGATAATTTTGATATTATATCTGTAACACAAATATATTTTTAGTTTTAATATTTGGGGGGAAATTTCAGAAAACTATATTATGAATGTGTTGAAGTCAATTTGTACTAATTGCCGGAACATTAACAGATATACCTATGTATAAATATTAAGTGACTGAATTCCCCAGATATAATGCTTTTTTCATATCAAAGTCATCTTATTTGGGATTTTTTTTTTTTAAGATTTTATTTATTTATTTGAGAGAGAATGAGAGAGAGCACGAGAGGGAAGAGGGCAGAGGGAGAAGCAGACCCCCTGCTGAGCAGGGAGCCCGACGTGGGACTCGATCCCAGGACTCCAGGATCATGACCTGAGCCGAAGGCAGTCGCTTAACCGACTGAGCCACCCAGGCGCCCTTATTTGGGATTTTTAAGCCAAACTGGAAATTATAAATATTGTAGAATTATGTATTCTAAATTCTTTTCTGCTTGTTAATTATTTTCTTAAAATATGCATATAAACATATATCAAAATATATATGTGATATATATGTATGCACAAATGTACATATAGATACAGATAGTCTGAATGTAACATGTTATATTTTAAACTGTGCTTTTTTGTTGTTGTTGTTCCCCAAATCTTGCATTAATGGTAAATATTGGTTTAATTCTCAAGGTATATTTTTTTAATGTGCCTAGAGAATTATACTACCTGATCTTTTGTAAGTAATTTAACCAATTAAATGAATGTGGCTTTGTTATAAACATTTCCAATATTGAGAGCATCAGAAATCCCATGACAGAATGTATCCATCCATCTAGTATTTGGCAAGTTACAATTTCCATTTATTCTTGTTTCCCTTTTGAGACATATATAGGAAATGAGCTTTTTACTTTGAATGAAACAGACTATTTTCTTGGTTGTATTTCTATTATGTTAACGAAATGTTTCATTAGTATATCCGTAGGGACTAAATGTGGCAATTAGTAGCAACAACAATGTGGATGTGAGAGTAAAGAAATAAATAAATGTAAAAATTTTAATGCTATTTTCTTCAATAAAAAATGACAGCACCCAGAGTCCCAAACCTCTTAGGATATAGCAGCTTTGTTTGTTTGTTTATTATTATGAAGTCATTTTAACGATACCTTTTCTAAAATAACCTGCGAACTTTTCTCTTAATGAAGCTATTGTTCTCTGAAAGGAGCATTCACATTAACTGAGCTGAATATATTTAAGTTCTTCCTTGGAGGGAGGAAATATCTTCCTCCTAAATCATCAGCATAATGAAATAAAAACATTTTACCATGAAATGAAGATAATTCAGCAACTTATATTCTCCCAAGAGTCAGACCAACATTGACACGTAATAAGCTAGATATTCTGAAGGAAGTAATACTGGTCTTGAATTAATGAGAATACAGCAATGTCCACATCAGTGTTCAACTTTACTGAAATACCATCCATCTATCAAGAAACACAGTGGGCAGAGTTCAATATGCCTCATGTATGAAAGAGAATACGAAGACTAAGGGGATAAGAGGAATTTTCAAGGCACAGAACAATTACTATTCTGGGTCACTAAGTGAAAAGCCAAAAGTGATATGAGATTTATGACATAAGCTAAAAACAGGAAAACATTTGCAGGACTAAGCATCAATATCTTCTTCAACTATGTGAAGCAATGAAAGAGAAATCTTGAAGAAAGATTTATACAAAACCTACTTCGAACATTAAACGGGCCAATGGTAATAGCAATGTTTTAATAATTCTATAAAAGATACACATCAGGTAAAAGAAAGGCAAGGGAATCTACCACACATTCTGTCACCAAGTGATTTATTTTCCTGCCCCCAAACACTTATAAAAGGTTATAAATATACACCAGTTTAGTAAAGAAGGGAGTAGCCATTCACGAAACAAATCTTTAAGTAGGTCTTTTTGGAAAACACTCTCTGTGATGAAATGTACTGACAACAGCTTTAGCATACAAAACTGATGCATGTTATCATTCTGCTAACATTCGGTTATTATTGCTGGTTTTTTGTTTTTTTTTTTTTAAAGATTTTATTTATTTGAGAGAGAGAGAGAGAGAGCACATGAGAAGGGGGAGGGTCAGAGGGAGAAGCAGGCTCCCTGCTGAGCAGGGAGCCCGATGCGGGACTCGATCCCGGGACTCCAGGATCATGACCTGAGCCGAAGGCAGTCGCTTAACCAACTGAGCCACCCAGGCGCCCCCTGCTGTTTTGATAGATATGTAATTCTCTTGAATTATGAAACAAATTTTATGTCATGCAAAATAATGTCTGCTAGAAATAACCTAGTCATATTTTTAAAACTATTGCTATAGAATGGGCGACGGAATGCTTAACTGTAGTAACTCTACTAAATCACATAAGCAACTCAGCAGAGTATGGCCGAGAGGCTTTGTGCCTTCCTGGCACCCATCCCTTGATGTCATATTTCCTCTCATTCGAGAGATCTATGGACAGAGACAGGAAGATAAAGGGAACTAGAGCAAGCTAAACTCATATCCTCCAGATTGCTTAACATAGGATTTTGGTTTGGTTTTGTTTTCACCTTTGGCACAAATTACAGAGATGAACAGGAAAAAAAAAATAGTTACATTATGTTTCTCCCTTTTAGCTTCATTTCAAAGTTGTATGGTCTTAACACAACAGACAAGAGTCACATATGTGAGTACTCTGAGCTAGGACCTTTTTCCTTATCATAAAAGCACTGTAAAAAGATTCAGAGTCAGATTATTCCTAATAATAATGTGAAATTAAAAATAAGAGCTAATTCTTCTTCTATTTGCTACAGTTTGCATTAACAGATAATTAGATTTAAACAAAATATTTTAATATACATTTTTAATATTTTTTATATCTTAATGTGTTATATAATAAAAACAAGGATTTAATACATAGGTATATATTAAAATCCTTTCTCGAATCTAATTTTCTGACAATCTATCAGCAAATACACACAAACACATATCTAACTCTCCCATTAAATCTTTACTTGTACTTCTCAGTGTCACTAAATCAGTGTAGTTTCATAATTTCCCTATGAGGGGAACATGGTTGGCTCAGTGGGTAGAGCATGTAACTCTTGGTTTTAGGGTTCTGAGTTCAAGCCCCATATTGAGCAAGGAGCCTACTTAAAACAAAAATAAATAAATAAAAATAAAAATTCCTTATGAGACAAGCATTAAAATCATCACTTTTTAACCTCAAAGTACTTACTTGAAAACCTCAAGTGACCCAGTTACTAAAAGGCTGAAATTAAACTTGAATCCAGGACTCCCGGTTTCGAGTGTGGGCTCTTTCCTTGTAAGCCAGGCAGCCACTTAGTGAATGTCACCTTCCAGAAACCCCACCCAGCAGACAGTGAGACATTTGAACTAAGTGAGTTGTAAAGGATTCATGATATTTAATGTAATAGAGGGTTGAGAACATGGAAACATCAAATAACATGTGTGTCCTGGGAGATGAAAGTAATTCAGTATAGTCAGATTATGGGGTGATAGGAGATTGAGGTAGCGGAAGTGGGAGATAAAGGTTCTAGAAAAAAATGTGGTAAATATTATGAAAAGGTTTTTTATACTGTGCCATGTGAGCAGGGAAAGGTTAACCCGGTAGCTCTGAGGGGCTTAAACTCTGCATTTAGATGAAAGGACAAAGTCCTTTCCCTGGCCAGCTCCTGGCTGATGATCTGGGAACGTGGAATATTCTGTGTGAGAAGTTTTTTTGCAAGCCTGCAGCCTTGGGCCATACTCTACCAGGGTGAACAGATAAATGTATCTTAACTATGTGATTTAAGGTGAATATTTTTGCTGTTAGGGTGAAGGGCTATCTAAGTAGCTGGTATCAGTCAAATGAGGCTTGCATACCAATGTGACTGATGCCAATAAAACTCTGGACAACAAGGCTCTGGTGAACTTTGCTGGCTGGCAACATTTTTGTGTTGTCACACTTCAGTGTTGTGGGAATTAAGTATGTCCCTATGGTTGCTCTTGGGCTTCATTCCTGTACCTTTTCCCTTGCTGATTTTAATCTATAGACTTTCACTGTTAATAAACCATAATTGTGAGCATAACAGCCTTTCTGAGTCCTTCTAGTGAATCCCTGAGCCGGAGAGTGGTTTTGGAGATCTCCAGATTCACAGCACACTATGGAATTTGGATTTTATCCTCTACACAACTGAAAATTACAGTAGTCTTTAAAGAAATAGAGGTTTATTTTCATTCATGCATTTAATAAATTACTATGAGTACCTTCAATGTATCAGACTTATTTTTTGGCTGTGGGAATTCTTCAATGTAGACAATAAATAAAATTTCTGGTTTCAATATCCACCTGAGACACATAACAGAGAACAAATTAATATCATATTCCAATATGATATCTATTTTATCAAAGTAAGTGGGCTGTAGCTGGTTGGAGATGAGGTGGGACTAAAGAAGTTAGTTGGTAAAAAAGAGCAGTCACTTGTATTAGGCAAGAGAGTTTTGCTTGGCGTTTTGTGGATTGCACAGTATCGTTGTTTTCGTCTGTGCTTGGACAAAATTATAAAGTGGTCATTTTTGTTGTCTCACTCCATCATGGTTGCAGAGTGACTTTCTGATGTGGCTGTTCCATCAGATTGTTTATGTCCCCCAGGAAACTGCACAATCCAGCTGTGAGCGTCAGGCCAGTTTGTAACAACACTAAAGCCTACCTGTAAGTGCTGAGAGGTTTCATGTATCAGCACTGCTTTTTCCTTCTCAATGAAAACTATAAAATAGCCGGGTGTTACTTCCAAAGTGCTAGAACAGAAAAACTAAGACGCAGTATTCCAAACTCTGTGAAAGTCTCTCTCAAAATTGAAGCAAACTGAAAATTTCAGGAACACAATAACTTGGAAGAATTGTCTCCAGTGGATCTACACTAAAATAAAATACCATTCAGCCTGAAGAAAAACGATTCAAAATGGAAGCTGAAGACAAAGAATTAAAAGTAATATAAAGCATAAACATATAGATAAATCTAAATACAACTGTATAAAACAAGGAAGTTAATATTGTGTGGAGAGATATACATTTATATATATGTAAATATAATATACACACACTTAAATTACAGGGTGGCAATAGATAATAAAATTAAAGTTTCTAAGATTATTTTCTTTTCTGACAAGAGGTGAAAAATTTAAAATATCTCAAACTAAACTAAGGTAAGCTATACATTAAATAGAACACATTAAATACACATATTAGACTAAAATAAGCTAAGGTACGTGTTATTTATTGAAATAATAAAAAAAATAGTAGGGGTCTTACTAGTAAACTAATAAAGTTGAGGAATAAATGATAAAAAAAATGATCAAAAGAAGGCAAGGAAGTAGAGAAAAAGTAATATAGAAAATGGGACCAGTAGAAAACAAAGAGAAAGCTGAGTTAATTATAATATTAAGTACCAACAGACCAAATATTCCAACTGAAGGACAAAGGTTGATACACACAGAGACGAGCACACACACACACCAACCATTTGTATAATGCTTTCAGAATGAAGACAATGTAAGTAAAAAGTACATTAAAAAGGTATGCACGCATCACTAACCTAAGGAAACTGGTGTCTTTATACTAAAATAAAATACAGTATACATGAAGCCAGAAAGCATATCTAGAGGTAATGAAGGACACTTCGTAATGATGAGTCAATTCACTGTGGAAATATAACAACTTCATACTTTCATGCACACAACGTAATCTCAAACTGTACCCATAAACTCTTGAGGGAATATAAGTAACTAACATAAAACAGTATGAAAAGCAAATAAAAATTTGGTAAGGACATAAAAATTGGAATTGCACTGAGAAATGTGACCCAAACGATGATATAAATAGTATACTCAATACTGCAGCATTCACATGCTTGTCAAGTGCACGCAGAACATTTAGGAAACCTTTATGACATACGGCAGGCCATAAGGCAAGTTCTAATAATGATGAAGAATGAAATTGTAGTGAATATGTTCTCTTACCATGGTAGAATTAAGCCAGAAATTAAGAACAAAGCAATAATTTAAAAATCCCCAAAGTGTCTGGTAATTAGCAGTGCTTTTAAACATAACACATGTCTCAAAGAAGGAATCACAAAGGAAGTTGTGACACATATTGAAATCGAAGCGTAAAAAGCATATGTATCGGGGCACCTGGATGGCTCAGTTGGTTAAGAGACTGCCTTCAGCTCAGATCATGATCCTGGAGTCCCTGGATTGAGTCCCGCATTGGGCTCCCTGCTCGGCAGGGAGCCTGCTTCTCCCTCTGACCCTCCCCACTCTCATGTGCTCTCTCTCTCTCATTCTCTCTGTCTCAAATAAATAAATAAAATCTTTAAAAAAAAAAAGCATATGTATCTAAAGATGTGAGTGAGATTCATTAAAGGCTTTGTGTAGAAGAAAATTCATAGACATTATTGCATAATGGAAGAAAGACTGGAAATCTATGATTCAAGCATTTTTCTCAAGGTTAAAATATGAGAAATAATTTAAAAAATAAAGGATAAATAATAAAGTAGAAAAATATATATGAGATAATTAAATCAATGTTAGCTTTTTGAAAAGATTAATAAATAGTCATATAATACAAAACCATCTTCCATAATATCAATAAAAACAAAACCAAAAAATAAACACCATCCCTCTCTCAAAGAAGTGCAAAAAGCATAATTTACAAATACCAGGAATAAGAACAGAGAACATTACTATAAATTTATTGCCATCAAAAGGATAATAAGATGATTATACGAACACATATGCTAAAAATAGTTGAAAAAGATGCAAAAAAAAAAAAAAAGAAAAAGAAAGAAAGAAAAAAAACCCTAAACAAAATAATAGGATGTATCTTAATAACATCAATGCAATGACAGAAACTTCAAAGCAGTGACAGAAACAATAAAATGCTATATCATAAACAAGCTGGGATTACTACAGAAATGCAGGATGAATTTAATATTCATGTATCAATTTGTAATTTACCATACTAATAGAAGTAAAAAAGGAACAGAATAGAAGTTAATGCAAACAGAAAAATGTATTACATTTTCATTAGAGGTAGGAAAATGTCTATTTCATAAAATCCAACATACATTTCATAAAATTTCTTGTCCACCAAACAACAGAAAAAAAATTCTCTATTAAAGGGACCACCAAAAATCCTACAGTAAACATGAGATTAAAAGCTTTCTTTCTGAGATCAGAAATGACACTCTGATAGTCAGTATTACCACTTCTACTCTTCCATTATATATTATATAATAACAATTTTATTTCTAAATTATTTATTTCTAAATTTCTAAATTATTTATTTCTAAATAATAATTATTTCTAAATAATTAAGAAAATATTAAGAAAAAACGTAACTACCATTTAATAGCATCAAAAACACCACATTCTAGGTATCAGTTTAATGAAACTGCTACAAGACCCTTATACCAAAAATAACAGAAAGAGACAAGAAGACTCAAATAAATGGAAGGATACACTATGCTCATTATGTAAAAAACCAGTATTACAAAGGACACAATTTTACCCATGTTGATCTCTACATAACATGAAATCCCAATGACTATCCCATATATTTGCATATATATGAAATCTAACAAGATTATTTGTATAAAAATACAAAGTATCAGAAGAGCTAAGATTTTAAAGAAGGACCAGTATGGAGAACCTTGACTTCCAGACATCAGAACTTATTAGAAAGGTCAGTATTATGTAGGATGATAATAATTATATATATATTTACATATATATATATATTTTTTTTTTTTTTTAAGACAAAACCCACCAATTTTAGGTGGGGACATGAAATAACAGGAGCTCTCATACACTGCTGATGGGAGTATAAATTTGGAGAATTCTTTTGATAGCGTTTAATAAAGCTGAAGATATACATCCCCTGCCACTGCATAATGAGCTTTATTGGACCTATTGATTTCATTGTGATGGCCCACCTTGACTTGTCCACACTGACCATACGCTTGGACCCACACATTTCCTTCCTCTCATTCCTTTCCTATTTATACTTAATTAACTCTTGCTTATTTCCTTTCCTTTCAATACTGTTTTATTATTCTTCAGTAAAGTATTTAAGACATGTCTGAAACATTTCCCACAGATTACCAACACCTTAATCTAAATAAAGCACATTAGGGAAAAAAAAAATCTTACTTTAATGTCAGAGATTTAACGGTAAAATTATGCTAGTTAGGATAGTGAGGCAGCATGCATATGAGTTAGAAGAAGAAGCATCAGCGTCAGGCCCCTTGGGGGACAAATCCTGATCCTAATATGTTATGATTAAGTGAATGTGGGAAAATTATTTAATCTATCAGTAGGACCTTCATTGGTATGTACATGAAAGTCTGGAGCAAACTGGTAAGAGTAGGTGATCCTCAGTAAAAATTTTATTTTTGGATGTGAGGGACATAGGTGTGCTCAAACTGTGAAACACACCCATCTGTACAATTATAATTTGTGTCCTTTCTCATAAGAAAAGTTTATTTAAAAATTAAAAAATAACTATGTTCCTCAGCATAAGGAGCTCATGCATTTTCGTCATGTTCACTGCACTGAACTCCAGCTCTGTGGCATCTTCCTCTGCTTCAATTCAAGTTTCAGAATCTAGGAAGGAGAATCTGATCAGTTGCTCACAATTTGGAACAATGCCATTTCCAACTCTTACTTCCCAGTAGGATGGGAAGAGCTAATGTGATTAGCAGCACTAACAGAAACTTCTAACTGCTACATGATAGATTCAGTTCCTCAACGTTGCCTGGATGCTGAGGATTTTACCAAGAATGAATGGTAAACATGCCAGGTGGTTGAATGACAAGAAAGTCTCACAATCCTCAATGCTTATCAATAGACAACAGTTAGTTACTTTGCTATTACATCTAAAAAGTGGGGAAGTATGGCAAACAGTGGCAAAGAAACAAACTAGAATCTGGGAGAGATGAATGCAAATTTTATGGGAATACTCACAGACAGAAGGGTCAAAATGACCCACAGCTCTCCTAACATCTCAGCACTTCCTTCAGAGTGGGAGATCAGAAACCAGAATGGAAAGTGCCCCAAGGGAACGATCTAACCTCCCTACCATTATATAAATTTACAGGGAGCTTGGAAAGAGATCAGAGAACACCCAACTGAGTAGTTATTATGTAACAAAGGTGCATGCCTGAACAGAGATAGGGACTTGTTAACCCAGAGTTTAAAGAGGTCTTGGGTTCTTCTATTGAGTTAATTCTGCAGATTTACCAAATTAGAAAATAGGAAAGAAAATCAGCCTCGGGAACACCCAGATTCATTTCTCCTCAGACCATCTTCTGTCCCTTGAGGGTTTATTGGATATATTTACACATTCCAATTGATGTCAGGTTGTATCAATTTCTACAACATTGCATGTAAGTGGAAAAATAGTAAGTTTTTTGCAGCTCTGTTCAGTTAGTAACTGACATATTAACATCACCATCACTTCTCTGATAAGCAACCCTCCTTTATAAGCAACTACCTCTAAACTCTTTTTCAACTTTTTCCTTACCCTTGGAGGTATATATTTTATACATTTTTATTTAGCCATAAATGTCTCTTTATCATTTTTGTTAATTCATTTTAATATCAAAGTGATATATTTATAATGTTTTATACACTACATAATCTATCTCACACACTGTGCTAAAAAGTGAAAGTTTTTGCCCTTTCTCAAGTAGCTTTAACTTGTACTAAGAAAGGTGTTGTAATTTTTTTGAAGTATTTTCTAGTTTTTTTGGTACTTCTAAATATTTTTCATGGCCAAAATCCATAACTCTGTATTAAAATCGTGTATGTAATTAAAATATATATATATTTAATATATATATATATGTGTGTGTGTTGGTGCCTGGCTGGCTCAGTTGGGGGAGCATGAGACTCTTGACCTCGGGGCTATGAGTTTGAGGCCCACATTGGGCATAGAGATTACTTTAAAAAAACAAAATAAAATAAAATTTTGAATTGTTTAAAACCTCATGGAGTCCTATATGTGATGCACAGATGTGACATTTGAAATATGCTATTTAAAATGCTTGAATCATTTATAATATAATTTTAAGGTATATTATAGAATTTCTGCCACAGTATAAAATAATCATAATCAATAACAAAATAATAATATAAGGACAACAATAAATGTTTATTGATTTTTGGTTTTCAGGCTTCCTATAGACTGAATGTTTGTGTCTTCCCAAAATTCCTATGTTGAAACCTAGTCCAACAGAGTGATTGTATTTGGAGGTGGAGCCTTTGGGCAGTGATTAGGTTGTGAGGGTAAAGCCTTCCTGAATGGGATTAGTGCCCTTATAAATGAGAGCCAAGGAAACTCCCTTACCCCTTCTGCCTGTAAATCCACTGCAAGAACGTGGCCATCAATGAACCAGAAAGTGGGTTCTAACCAGACTCCAAATCTCCTGGTGCCTTAATCTTGAACTTCCAGCCTCCAGAACTGTGAGAAATAAACTTTAAACTCTAGTTTAAAGCCACCTCATCTGTGATATTTTTTTACGGAAACCAGAACAGATGAAGACAAGGCTTAGTTTTAAAGATTTTAGTTGAGCATCTGATTTCATCTTCAAAATATGTATCTGAGCATTATTATTATGACCATTTAGTGAATAAGTGTGCTAAGAACTAGGACACTGATTAATTTGTTCAAGTTCACTTAATCAGAATATATTATAACCAGAATTTGACCACAAGATGCCTGAGTCTATTGCCTCTTCCCTTAACTAGTATGTATGCTATCTTCCTAACTATCTTAATTAGCACAGTTTTCGTGCCTAAGAGGGAAAAATGAGACTTCATTAAGTATTAACGGGAGGGGAATGAGGAGAAGGGAAGGTGTGGTTTCGAGGGTATCATCAGTAGAGGCAAGACAAGGTGGGCCATTACGATAAAACCAATAGATCCAATAAAGTCAAAGAGAAGCAAGGAAATGAGTCCAAGAAGTTTGTGGCCTGTCATCTTTCTCTGCTTCAGAAACATCCTCTGGGCTGGTCTGATTTTCAAGTCAATTAGAAAAAGAAAGATTAGCAGAGAAGAGAATAGTTTCTAACAATGAAAACAATGAACAAGAGAAGCATTACATTTTAGCAGAAATGAGATGGAGAGAGTTAAAGAAAACTAGGACAAAGAAAATGCAAACTCTAGGAATTGAAATGCTTAACTGCCAGGAGGGAAATGGTGTCCTAGGAGACAAATAGGCAGAATATAAGGCAAAGAAAGAAAGAGAGAAGCCTGGGGGCAGAGGAAAGAGCTTGTCTATCTTTGTAGAATAGAGAGTAGAGGAAAGACAGAGAAATTAGTACCTGATGTGGATAAAAAAAGAAAGCAAAGGAAGAGGGAAAATGATGTAACTGGAATTCTAAAAAATGACAATGAGAGAAGGGGATATATTTGAAGATCCAAATGAAAGCATATTTAAATATCGCAAAAAAGATTTATAAATAATTTGCGTACAAAATTTAAAATAATTTTACCAGTTAATTTAACTTTTTTTTTAGGGGTGACCTAACATAAGGTGATAAAATACATGCTAGCTAATAAACAAAGGCAAATTCACTATAGATAGGCATCTTCAATATGCCATGTGAATGACACTATTCAATAAAAGCTTAGTTTTCAAATAATAAGCCTTATTTTTTAATTGTAGAAAAATATACATAACATAAAAGTACTATCTTACCCATTTTTAAGTATACAGTTCTCTTGCATTAAGTGTATTCACATTGTTGTGCAACTTTCATCACCTTCCATCTCCATAATTTTTTCATGCTGCAAAAATATGAGCTACGTTTAATTTTTACAAAATTTTATGCATAGGCACACCTATGTTATTTGAGGACTATAACTAAGATCCCCAGCCCTTCATTAACTGGGCCTAATCCATTCCTGATACAGTTTCCTTCTATCTCCTACATAAATAATACTGATTTAATTCCCTTCAGATGCTATTTTTTTTTTACAATAAATGTTTCAATAAACAGAACTTAAAGTAAAAATTAGATATTCAGGTTAGAGAAATAATAAAAATTCCTTCTTATTTAAAACTAATACTTGACCAATTGAAGGGCTATGGTAAAATAATATCCATATGCTATGGTAAAAATCTATCCTGTGTATATCAAGTCCTGATACAACATTTCCATATGCCTTTGTCAAATTCTAGCAAATTCTTTGGAATTGCTAAAAAATAGCAGCAACAATAAAATTGTTGAAACATTTGAACTGAAGGGTTTTTTTTTAAGAAAAGGAAATACCATGGACTTTAAGTCAAATAGTATGAATAGCATATTGATTTTCTCTATAAATGGGGCTTTTCTGCACATCGTAAGAACTGATTCTTTCCACATCTTCCCTTCAGCAAGGCTCAGTTTAGCTCAGGATTGTCTAAATATACCTATCATTTTGGATGAGATTTATCCAATTTTAGCACTGAATGCTTTTTTTTTCAAGTTAAAGTCTATAAATTATCTGCATGAACAGAATTTTGTTGATATTTTAACCAATATAAGACCATCTGACTTGGAAAATTTTAATTATTGTTTCTTTTTTTTTTTTTTAAAGATTTATTTATTTATTTATTTGAGAGAGAGAGAATGAGAGAGAGCAAGCACATGAGAGGGGGAGGGTCAGAGGGAGAAGCAGACTCCCTGCCGAGCAGGGAGCCCGATGCAGGACTCGATCCCGGGACTCCAGGACCATGACCTGAGCTGAAGGCAGTTGCTCAACCAACTGAGCCACCCAGGCGCCCAATTATTGTTTCTTATTTGGTATAAATGCTGTTTATGTAAGACATCTTACATTATTGTAAAACAGCAAATATAACCAGTAAACATAATCTTCATTATTCTTCACTGTGATCTCCATGTTAAAAAAGAACAGGTAACTCCCATCACCATACACTCCAATCCTGAGAATTTGAGTCTTTGTTCTATTCCCGAATTTGTAAGTGTAAGGAACTGCCTTAGTTTAATGCTTGGATTTACTGAAACTACGTTCACAAAACATTTACATCTCTTGGGAAACAAAGCATTATGAGGAATTACCATTTATGTTAATTATAGATATAAAAATACAATCATTTTAAGAACTTGTACTTTACACTAGGTGTATTATGTTAATATCAAAATTGATGTATTGTGTCCAAAAATATATTTCACTGTTAACTTAGCAACCTACAACAAGAAAGCAGAAAACATTTTTACGAAAGATACTGTGGAAAGCTATTTCCCACTTGAATGAATTATAAATAGCAGGGCTACTCTGTTACTAATACAATAAAGAAATGGATTCTAGATTAGCATTAAGGGATCACTGTATCAAGTTTTGAAGGATTTGCAAAGTGCCAAATTGTGCATGAATTAATCATAGCTATTCTTTCTAAGATTTATGAGTTGTGCTTCAAAAATTAAATCTAAAAATGTTTTGAAAAGAAATATGTGGAAAATTTTCTGACTCACATTATATTAACTACTAGACTTAAAGAAAATAGACATCGGTCTTCCAGCTAGTTACATACAATTCTACAAAGAAAGAAAAGAATCAAAATGCACACGAATGTTTCAAATGTGCGTTCCACAATCCTAAGTAGTGAGAGACTTTAAACTCAATATATGTTAGGCATTTTTTTGAAAATACAACAGAAAAGTGTATATATACTGGATATATTAATAAATATCTGGCTACCCAAAATAACAAAGTTCCCAGGCTTAATAAGAAGAAGTTATGAAATCTATTATGATACACTCTGGATGTATGGATCCTCTATAAAAAATAAGGCATTTTCATGAAATATTTATCTAAATGTAAAATAAATGCAGATATGTGTAAAGTTTAAAAACTAATAATTCTTGGGGCACCCGTGTGGCTCATTCGGTTAAGCATCTGCCTTCAGCTCAGGTCATGAACCCGGGGTCCTGGGATCGAGCCCTGCATCGGGCTCCCTGCTCCTCGGGCAGGCTGCTTCTCCCTCTCCCACTCCCCCTGTTTGTGTTCTCTATCTCCCTGTGTCTCTCTCTGTCAAATAAATAAATAAAATCTTAAAAAATAAAAAATAAATAAAAACTAATAATTCTTAAATACCTCAATACTAATTAGTTTACTGAGTATATCCTGTACACAAAGAGCTTAGATTTTAAATTTTTTCCATTCAGGCTCCATGTTGATTGCACTCTGTAGAAAGACACTGATGAGAGGACTTGATGTGTGAGTGCGTGTGTGTGCACGTCTGTGTTTGTGTCTGTGTGTGTGGTTGGCAAGAGTCTTTCCGGCTTTTGTTCCTTTTTAAAATTTATTTTATTGAGTTTCACAGCTGTAAAGACACCTGCATTCTCCAGCTGATATTCTGGGCTTATAGTTCTGCAGTTACAGAATTTCATTTTTATTTTAAATGCCATCATCACCATTAATACGCCTGTAAGAAGATATTCCAATTCATTTTTTTTTCCAAGACAACATATGTCCTCATACATATTTTCAAAAACAACTACTTTATTGAACTTCAGCTTTTGTTTCACTAGAAAAATTACTATCTGAAATTCTTATCATTATGCTGGAAAATCTTTGTGGAGCTCCTCAAGGGACAACTGCATATCAACAAGTATTGTAATTTCTACAAAATAGAGAACGATCCATGTTCGATTAACATTGTAATATAAGACTACTTGTAAGAAACGACAGAAAAGACATTTTAATATTTGTAAAAATTATATTTCTTTTAATTCATTTGAATATGCTAAGCTTGCCATCTTAAAACAATAAAAAAATAGATAATGGAAAGAAAGTTTTCTCATTATTTACTCATTTCCCTTTCTCATTTTACTTACAAATGAAGATCATAAGAAAAATGCAAAATCTTTTTTTTTTTAAGATTTTATTTATTTATTTGAGAGAGAGAGAATGAGAGACAGAGAGCATGAGAGGGGATAGTGTCAGAGGGCAAAGCAGACTCACTGCCGAGCAGGGAGCCCGATGCGGGACTCGATCCTGGGACTCCAGGATCATGACCTGAGCCGAAGCAGTCGCTTAACCAACTGAGTCACCCAGGCGCCCGAAAAATGCAAAATCTTAATTGAAGTATTATCTGTCTATAATGTACCAACTCTTTATGTGGAGTGTACTGTCATATATTTATTTTCTAACTATTGAAATATTCTATTATAAAATAATTCAAAATAAGTTATACCAAAAATAAAATATTCTGTATAATAATATATCTGATGGAATCAGGCCATAATTATGTTTTAATAAAATAACATATTTAAATTTGTCATACAATTAATATAGTTGATATCTAAGGATTAGTGTCTTAGATTAATTTTCAAGCTCATTGTTCTTTTTTTTTTTTTTTTTAAGATTTTATTTATTTGACAGAGAGAGACCCAGCGAGAGAGGGAACACAAGCAGGGAGCCTGATATGGGGCTCGATCCCAGGACCCTGGGATCATGACCCAAGCCAAAGGCAGCCGCTTAACTGACTGAGCCACCCAGGCACCCCGCTCATTGTTCTTGAATAATCATACTCATTACCTGAATATTAACTATTACCATCTACCAGTAGTTCTGCCGTAGAACCAGTATTCTGATAGTTTTCAATTCAAACTTAACATTTTACCAATCATAAGGATGTACTATAACAATTTAATGTTTATTTATAAATACACAGAAAACATAATATAAATGAGTATAGTTTTAATTTGTCATTAAATCCTCAATCTTTGAATATAAGTAATCCATTCATTATATACATAGAGCCTTCCAATTCTCATTTGGTTTATCAAAGGGCTCAGTAATTGTAACTGTTTTGCTTATAACTCACTGCAGTTAAACCCTGTTGACAATAAAACAGACAATGAATTGTGTGTAGAAAATTAAATGCATATAATCTTTTTCATTTATTCTTTTCTGTATGCCATCCATCTTTATTTTGTTAACTTTTTTCATTACACTGGTAGCTAATATCTTCTGATTATATTCCACACATCTTAATAAACAAGGCGTAGATGACCCATTAACTACAATGAATAGCAAAGGAATAAAATTGCTATTTATTTAATAACCACTATATCCTTAATGTGATATTGGATGATTTATTCCTATTGTATAAATTAATATTTAAGTAAATCTAGAGATTTTTATATTACTATTCTAGAAAGCTGATATTCATAAGGGTAATGTGACTGGCCCAGGGCCTCAAAATACCATTACACCATAGTGTCTGGACACACGGGCTAAACAATAATATCTCATATTAAAAAAAAAAAAAAAAGCCTAAAAGGGTGGATATGATACACATATATGGAGATATAGTTTTGATAAGAATAGATATCAAGAACGATATTATATAGTCAGCTGAAGTAATTAAATTTTAACGTAATGCCTTGAGCAATGAGACCAAACGCTGTGTATGAGGTCCATGAGAAATAGGTTTTCCCATTTTGTGCAAAGGCTTAGGACAAAGCATGAGCCTGGGGGCAAAATTAAAAGTAAAGACATGGGAGCACTAATTTGCCACCGTTCTTTATATGTAAAGAACTGATAGGATTTTTAATACTAGTTTGGTGTTTCTAGTAAAGTATGAATAATATTTACTTATAAGCATATAGGTAGTCACCCGTATAGAATTCCGGTTAGAAAGACTCTATCTCTAAATTCTAGACAATGAAGAAATGATCAGAGTCACTTGAGTATAGCTGGATTTCTTTTCTAGTTGAATGATAAATGAAGTTTAGTAAATTGATGTATTCACTAAATTATCATTTAAAGCAATGGAAAGCAGAATTACCAAATTGCAGTTTTAACACATTTCTTAATTAGAAAGAATTAGAGTAAGAAAACATACAAAGGATAATAAGATAGATTTACTATTAAGGGAAATGAATCCATGACAATCTTTTTTTTTCAATCTGGAGTGAGATACCTAAAACTGTGTTTAGGCCAAAAACATGATCAGTAAGAATGTTGATGAGCAGTTGTTTGTTTGTTTGTTTAATTTGGCAAAAGAACACTTTAAGGAGCACAGCACTTGAAAGATAAATTACTTTTAAAATTTATTATCACAAAATTTATTATACTATAAATGTAGAATGTGAGAATTAAGGTATCTTATTTATCTCAGGTGTCCCTTAAAATATCACTCTAAAATTTATGCTCTGAAATGCCTTGAGTAATACAGCAAATTCATTTTGGGTTACATGCCTATAAAACTCTATTTGGTTTGTTTCTTTTGTTTTGAGACTGAACCATTGATTATATATATTAGAATGATGAGCTATCTAAATAAGTAAATATTATTTACAATATAGATGCTATGTCATCTAAATCTTACATTACCAGTTTATTTCCAAAAATTCATTAGGCACTAAAAAAATGGAAAATTCTGCTGGTAAAAGTGTGGGGGGAAAAAGCATCTGTATGTTAACATAGAAGGAAGAAAAGTAATTTGCAAGTAAGACATTTAAAAATATATCCAAGAAGAAGTTAAGAAGTTGGCATTCTTGTTAATATTATAAGGTAATGAGTTTGAAAATTTATCATCATGCTGATAACTTGAAGTATTTAGGTGATTTCTGTAAGGACCAATAGTAGGTAAAAGTCTAAGAAATACTATTACCCCATCAGTGTTGATTTTGACAACTCAATGTGGATGTCTCTCCATCACTTTATGAATTGTAAGGATTAATATAGGGCTTTGATTCCTTCTTGTCAATCAATCTCTCATCTTTCTCTACCAATAAATTCAACTTTATTAAAAAATAGATGTGTTCTCCCAATCACTTGAACTTACGGGATTTTATTTTCTTTATTTTTTTGTTCCATTCTGTCAATTCTCTTCAGGGTCTTCGGTGGTTATTACTACTTTTTAACATTAATTATATTGATAGATTATACAGAAATGCTTTATATTGCTTACAGTTTTAAAATATTTTATACTTTCCCTTAAACACATTTCTGAAATTATTTATTTCAGTATCATCTAGAGAACCTACTTCACTTGCCAGCCAAGTCTATTATTTAAAGATCCAATATTTAACACTCTTGTCCGTTGAACACAGTTTCTTTGTCAACATTGAAAATATGATTATTCTGGGCACTCATCCCTTAAAGAAGGCTAAGATCTGTCGTTACTTATTTCACCATGTATAACTCCTAAGACTAAGTTCAAAAAGTTAGAATCAAATTATTTCTAGAACTGTAAAAGAAAAACAGCCTTATTTTAAATTATGGTATTCTAAACTCTAAATCTTTTGCTTTTTTATCTATTTTGTGTTTAAATAATATTCACTGTGTTCATTTTCTAAGTATGTGTGAATACCCTGAGACCTTTTAGGTTTTCACTCTTATTTTTAAAGTTGTAATACGATACACACACACACACACACACACAAAGACATACATATTTAAGAAATATATTATTTTCATAAGCAATACTCATTCTTTCACTCCTTATATATTTATTGACCACCTATAATGTACTGGATATTGTTCTAGGTACAGAGGTTATAACAGTAAACAAGATAAGCCTTGTTATCTTTATATTTTTCCTGAGAAGTTTTTAGTACTTTATTTTTTGGTATATAATTTTGCTTGGTCTTATAATGCCATTAATAACCTCAAGCTTAAGCTAAGGTCTTTAACTTATATTTCTTTCCCTTTAACTATACCATCTTTCATGATATATCTTTTTGAAATATATATCAAATAAATTTAGTTTTTAAGGCCAAGGAAAGAACAATCTCATTGCATATACCTACAAAAATTAATAGTGGTGCAAAAATTATGCACAGCCAGCAAAATTGGCAAAATTAATGTGCTGATCCTAACCAGATTTACAAAAATGCAAATACTGCAGTTTTTATCTCACGGTTTAAAGAGATAAATTTCAAGAAAAGAGCAATACTTTTTTCTTTATAAAAATAATAGTAAGCTTAAATCATTCTTAATACTAAAATATTTGTAACAGCATAATATAAAGAAACTATTTCTTGGCGACTCTGTGTTTTCTTCAAGGAGATACACATTTTCCAAATATGTTTGACTTAAGAAAAATTACATTTTTATGTTTATAGGACCATTATCGTTCACATTATTTATAAATACTACTGAACTTATAAATGGGAGCATATATTTTCCAACAATGCATTTTACAAATTAACTATTTAATGCTTATTAATTTACTTTTACTTGTGTATGAAATAGGGAATCTAATGGTAAAACTGATCACACACAAAAAAAACTGGTTACAGATTAGAATTTAAAGTACTGATGTATTAAACATGCTATGAGAATATTTTAAAGAAAGCCTGTTCTTTATACAAAAACAATAAATCAAATAGCTAGGCTAAACCTCATGATTAGTAATAAAGGAGGGGCTGGACTGTGCTATAAAAGGCAGAATTCATATTCACTAAGAAAGAAGGAAAACAAGTATCTCCTTTAAAGTTTATAGTCATATGAGGAGGATACTTCCTTTTATGTTTATAGTTAGAAAAAGTGTTTTCTTATAATTCACTACACAATTTTGTACCTAAAGGAACTTTTTAAATACGAAACCTGGTAGAGATCATAACAAGATTAATATTTTTAAAAATTATCCAGAAAAAGTAAAAGAGCAATAATATGCAATGTATATGATATAATATTAAACACCAAGGGGTGAGAGTTTTTCTTCCTCTGACAATAAAATTTGTGAGATCGGTAATACAAAACTTGTGTTTTGAGAAGCGTCTGCTCAAGAAGTAAAAGAGAACAAAACAATATAAAAAAAGTAAAAGAAAAATCATAATACTCAAAAATCTTTAAGTGAAGATAGGCTAACATTAAACTTGATATCAGGTACATAGAAAGTGGAGGGAGGAGATAAAGATTAGAACATATCTGGCAGGTAGGTAGCGGCTGAGGTAGTTGCATAAATGAAGGGCTGCATAAAGATTTTCTGCCTGGAGTATTATCCGAGATGGTAAAGCTGAAATATGGTCATATCCATATCCATATCAATAATTTACATATTACATTAAGTACATTAATTATAAGTGGTCTAAATGTACAAGAAATATATATTAAACATATTAACTAAAAGTGGTCAAAGCATATGAATAAGATTCAGAAATTAAGAGAATGATTTAAAAAAGAAAATGAGCCAACTATATGCCGTCTACAAGCAAGTAACTTAAAATGAGATGGAAAACTGCATAACAATATCTTTCAAGAACTTAGATTAAAAGTTAAAACAGGAGAGCTTTCTACCATGCAAACATCAATCAAGAGTAGGGTAAAGTAGTTATATTAATATCAGGTAAAGTAGATTTCAGAGGAAAGTAAATTACAAACAATTCATATAAAGTGAGCAAATCACCAAGAGGACATAGAAATCTTGATGAACTAAACTATAGAGCTCCAAATACATGAAACAAAAATGATGGAACTGAAAGGAAAAATTTAAAAATATAAATGTATTTATATATATTTATATATACTTCAACAGTTTCTCAGTACCAGATAGAATTAATAGACAGAAAATTAGCAAATATACAGAAGAGCTAAATACCATCAACCAGGTGAATCTCATTGATATTTATAGAACTCTCCACTTAACAATAAAATAAGCAGGTTTTTTTTTTCCCCCAAGGGCACATGGAACATTTACTAAGGCAGACTATATTCCAGGTCTTTCATCAAAAATAATTAAATGAAAAAAAAAAGAAAGACAATCATACAAAATGTGTTCTCAGACCATATAAAATTAATTAGGAATTAATACAAAATAATAAGATGAAAATAACCAGAAACATGAAATTAAGCAATAAGCTTCTAAGTAATTTGTGTGTCAGAGGAAATTAGGATATACCTTGAATTAAACAAAAATCAAAATATAGCATATAAATATTTGTGGAACATAACCAAATGGAATTCTTAGAAGGGTAATTATAGTGTTATATTAGAAAAGGAAAAAGTTCTTAAAATGATAATCTATTTTCCCCTGGAATAAACTAGAAAAGAGAGAACAAATTGTGCCCAAATATAGTTAAATAATTTAATAAATGTAGAAGCAGAAATCAATAAAATTAAAAAAAATAATGGAAAATTCAGAGTTCAATATATTTATTTGAAAAGATCAATAAAATTTATAAACTTCTTAGCAAGACTGATAAAGCAAAAAAAGAAAAATAAAGACACAAATTATGAAAATGAAGAATAAAAAAGATGTATCATTAGAGATCCTGCAGCCATTAAGTAGATACTAATGAATGCTAATGCTAATATATTGCTATAAAGAATTCTATGCACTCTCAAAATTCACTCCAGTTGAAACATAACCTGATTATAACTATTAGGTAAACCAAACTACTAGCTTGTGCAGAAAAATATCTGGACAATTTTTGGATTGGAAGACCATTCAAATATTTTGAGAAGAAATAATTCCTATTCTATATAATTGTTTCTGGAAAGCAGAAAAGAACACCCCTTGACTCATTTAATACTAAAAGAAGAAAAGAAAAAGAACTACACACCAATATCCCTCATGAATTTAGACACAGGCAAAAAAGTTGTCAACAAATGTTAGAAAATTTAATTCACAAGTATATAAAAGAACCAGTATACCCATAACCAAGTGGGACTTATTCTAGGAATACAAGGCCCGTTTAATATTTGAAAATTAACCAGTATAACCCATCCTAATAACAGTCTAAAGAAGAAAAATACACATGGTTCATATGTACACCTAATATTAAATTTAATGGGTAGAGAATTAATAATTTTCTGTTAAGATCAGGGACAAGACAAGAATATCCTGTCTTACCACTTGTATTCAACATAGGGATGGAAATCTTAGCAAGTGCAGTAAGGAGATAAAGAGCATTCAGATTTAAAGGAAGAAATAAGACTCTATTATATACAACATGATTCTCTATGTAGAAAATTCAAAGGAATCTACAGAAGGCTCCCAGAAATAAGAAGTAAGTTTAATATGGTTGCAAGATAACCAGTCAGTACACAAAAATCAATTTTATTTCCATATATTAGCAATGTACAAGTGGAAATAAAAACTTCAAAAAATAGCTCTTATATTAGCCCCAGCAAAAATTAAATGCTTATGTATAAATCTAGCAAATGATCTCTAACATCTATGTACTAAAATCTACAAAAAGCTGATAAAGAAATTGAGAGGTATACTATGTTCTTGGAATGGAAGACTCATCATCTTAGAAATGTTAATTCTCCCCAAATGGATCTATTGATGTAATACAATATAATATTCTAATCAAATGCAATACATTTTGTTTTGTTAGCTAGATAAATTTATTTTAAAACATATATGGAGGGGCAAGGATCAAGATAAAACCATTTTGAAGAAAAAAGAATGAAATTAGATATAAAGCTTTAAAATAAAGGTACAGCAATCAAAATGCTGTGGTACTGGGGAAAAGATAAATAGATCAATGGAACAGAATGAAGAGTCCATAAAAAGATCTGTGCAAATATAGCATTTGGTTTTTAATAAAATACCTATGAAATTTAATTCTAGAAGGGTAATATTTTTAATAAATGGTATTGGGACAATTGATCCAAAAAAACAAAAAACAAAAAATCAAAACACATCAACATGAGCCTCATAACTTATCTGTATATTAACTCAAAAGGCACCAAAGATCTAAATGTTAAAAGTAAAGTTAAAACTATTAGAGAAAATAAAAATCAGACAAAATCTTTACAAACTAAGGTTAACTGAAGACTTCTTAGTTTGACACCAAAAGAACAATTAATTAAAAAAAATAAATTGGCTCCATCAAAATAATAATAATTTTAAAATATATATTTTGCTCTCTGAAAGACACTGTTAAGAGATGAAAAGACAAGTTTCAAATTGGGAGAAAATATTTGGAAATCATATGTCTGACAAAGGAACTGAATCCAGAATATACAGAACTTTGCGTTGTTATTAAATATCCTTTAGTAAAGGATTTTAGATAATCACAACAATTAGATTTACAAATTTACATAATTTGTTTATGCTATGTAAATGAATCTGCAGATAATTCCAAATGGAATAGTATTTCAAGAAAGAATGATTTCAGAAAAATCCCATTTTAATATGTTTTGAGATATCCCGAGAAATTTCTAAAATTAAACTTCAAAATGTGGCATGCATTAAAATGCACACTCAAATTGCCAAATAACTTTATATACCTTATTTACCAATCTTATGTGAAAATATTCCTTTCTCCCAACCTTTCTGTGAGATAATTCTAGATCTTAGGCAAGATTTAGCACCAGCTCACTTGCAAAATACATACATATTTTTTCTTTTGTTAGAAAAGAAGAGGCCACTTTCTTTCATCCAGCTTCTATTTTATTCCTGTACTGAAATCTTTGTTCTTCCTTTATTCTAAGATTCTAGGTTATTTTACTGTGTGTACTAAAGTTAGAGATTGATCTCCCACACTCATAATTAGGAGTTTCAAGGAAATCTTGAGAAATTCCACTTTTGAGAAATGTTTTTTATGGCTGATATGAAAATTCCCTAAAGACTTTAGATAAACTCATTGCTTTCCCCATCTAACTTTTTAATGATTTATTATTTATTTTAGAGAGAGAGTGGTGCGCAAGGGGCAGAGGGCAAAAGAGACAGAGAATCTTAAGCCTACTCTCCGCTGTGCTGGGAGCACTATGCTGGGCTTGACACCAGGACCCTGAGATCATGGCCTGACCTGAAATTGAGAATCAAAGGCTTAACCAACTGAACCATGCAGACACCCCTACCCATCTAACTATTCAAAGAGATGAATCAAAATCATAATAATTTAAAAGTTAACAGGTATTTTCTTCTAAATTCAGAGGTTTTTGTTTTATTTATTTTTTTTTACCTTTGTTTTTTTGTAGAGGTAGAAGGCAAGTTTGCAGTGGAGTAATTTTCCTGAATTTCCCAGATATCAAAATTTACTTAGCAATTATGTATGTTTTCATTTTAAATTAAATTTCTGGACATTATTTTTGCCACAGTTATGATGTTTCTTATAAGAACTGCTGTTGGATTTTTAATTTGTTTGAAATCATACTTATAATAGGGTCTGCGTTCAATGGATATCTGAAAAAATGCTCTTTTCCCCAAAACTCTCAAAGTTTTTCTCCATTTCATGACATTTGCCTTTTATATATGCACTATCTTTCAATGTTATTAAAGTAAAAACTCTGAACTTACTTCCTAGTTACATGAAAACATTGATTTAGTGCCTTGTAAAGAATATATAACCAGTGTAGATAAAGTTGTAGGATGACTAATGATATCACTGTAACATTATCTTGTTTTTACTGGCAAAAAAATTTTTACTTCACACACTCAGAGACAGATATCCAATGCTTCCTTGCTGCTTCTTATACAACCTTGACAGTTAAAAATATTGATAGCGTGGTTGTATTTCATAATCTTCACTGCTTTTCTGAACTGAGGTATATATAAACACTTTTCATGGAAGTAATCAGTAAGTCAGGAAAACTAGTGATGTGTTCGAAGCAGCATGTAGGTTATGATACTAAATTGCTATTTTTTATAATAGTTTTTGCATAGACTTGCCATAGTTAGAGGTGTTTTTTTCTGAAGGAGTTAAAATGTGTGTGTGCATTTTGCAAAATTAATGTTTTTTTTTTTTAAGATTTTATTATTTATCTGAGAGAGGGGGGGATAGAGCACAAGCAGGGGGAGCAGCAGAGAGGGAGAAGCAGGCTCCCCGCTGAGCAGAGCCCGTCGTGGGGCTCGATCCCAGGACCCAGGGATCACGACCAGAGCTGAAGGCAGACACCTAACCGACTGAGCCACCCAGGCGCCCCACAAAATTAATGTTTTTAAGGGAAAAATGAACATTAATTATTATAGTAATGCACCAAGTATTTCTAAGGCTCTTCCAAAGGTGAAATGTACTCACTATAACATTGTGAATCAGCAATTTTACCTTTAAAAAGAAAAAGTAAATCCTTCTTTTAGAGCATTATATTTGAACCTAAGACCTATAGGAGGAAATAGGAAACTTTTTAGTAGATTATGTCATAGTTTGGTTAGTTTGGTTCTATACTTTAAAGCCTAATGTGTTTATGAAGATTGGAAACTTAGTTGAGAAAACCAATGACTATGCTTTCAATCAGAGTAGT
The DNA here is from genome assembly GCF_011800145.1 of Mirounga leonina. Lineage (NCBI taxonomy): Eukaryota > Metazoa > Chordata > Mammalia > Carnivora > Phocidae > Mirounga > Mirounga leonina. Next base: position 31,015,584 of record NW_023270320.1, on the reverse strand, counting down.
TATAAGTGGTCAATCTTAGTATTTGAAATTCCATGTGAATGAGATATTGTTAAAGGCAAATTAACCATTTTCATGATCTCTGAACTTAGTTTCCTAAGTGGATTTAGTGAAAGAAACCTTTTGAGAAAAACATCATTAACACTTTGTGAGGCATTAAAATTACATAAAACAGTAGTAGGGAAGATTACTTTGTATAGTAATACTAAGAGGAAACATACTAATTAGTAGCTTCTGCTCACTTTTTTTTCTTTTAAAAAAGCAAAATAGTCCATCCTTGGCCTAACAACAAAATTCTATCTTCTTTACTGAGATATAAAATTGCATAAGTTCAAGATGTGTGACATGTTGATTTGATACACTTATATACTGTAAAATGATTATCATTGTGGCATTAGCTAATATCTCCACACCTCACATCCTCATATAATTACCATTTCTTTCTTTTCTTTCTTTCTTCCTTCCTACCTTTCTTTCTTTTTCTTTCTTTCCTTCCTACCTTTCTTTCTTTTTCTTTCTTTCCTTCTTCCTTTCTTTCTTTCTTTCTTTCTTTCTTTCTTTCTTTCTTTCTTTCTTTCTTTCTTTCTTTCTTTCTTTCTTCTTTCTTTCTTTTTCTTTCTTTTCTTTCTTTCTTTCTTTTCTTTGTTTCTTTTTCTTTCTTTCATTTCTGCTTTCTTTTGCTTTCTTTCTTTCTTTCTCTCTCCCTTTCTCTCTTTCTCTCTTTCTTTCTTTCTGTGAGGACAGAACATTCAATTTTTACTCTCTTAGCAACTTTCTAGCATCTAATACAGTATTAACTATAATCCGTATACTGTACATTAGATTCCCAAAACTTACTCATCTTGTAACTGAATGTTTGTACCTTTCGATCAGGTGACCTCATTGTAGTTTTGATTTGCATTTCCCTGATAATTAGTGAGGTTGAGCATCTTTTCATGTATCTGTTGGCCATTTGTAAATCTTCTTTGGAAAAATGTGTATTCAATTCCTCTGACCATTTTTTAATTGGATTGTTTGTTTTCTTGTTACTGAATTGTATGAGTTCTTTACATATTTTGGCTAATGACACCTTACTAAATATATGATTTACAAACATTCTCTTTCATTCCATAGATTGTCTCTGCATTTTTTTTCTATTTACGTTTTTTTTTTTTGCTATGCAGAAGTTTCTTTTTAGTTTGACATAATCTCATTTATTAATTTTTGCTTTTGCTGCTTGTGCTTTTCCTGCCATATTAAAAAATCACTGACAAGACCAATGTCAAGGGGCTTTTCCCCTATGTTTTTTCCTAGGAGTTTCATGGTTTCATGTCTTATGGTTAAGTCTTTAATCCATATTGAGTTAATTTTTTCACGTGGTGTAAGATAAGGATCCAATTTCATTCTTCCACATGTGATTATCCAGTTTTCCCAACACAGTTTATTGAGGAAATGTTCCTTTCCCCATTGAATATTCTTGGCTTCCTTGTCAAATATTAGTTGACTGTATGTGTGAGGGTTCATTTCTGGGCTCTGGATTCTGTTCCACTGGTCTATGTGTCTATTTTAATGCCCGTGCTACACTGTTTTGATTACTGTAGCTTTGTAGTATAGTTTCAAATCAGGAAATATGCCTCTGGTTTTGTTCTTCTTTCTCAGAATTGCTTTGGCTGCTAGGGGTCTTGGTGATTCCGTACAGCGTTTAGAATTATCTTTTTCTATTTCTGTAAAAAAGTATCATTGGAATGTTGATAGGGATTGCACAGGTGATTTTGGGAAGTAGGAATATTTTTTTTAAAGATTTTATCTATTTATTTGAAAGAAAGTATGTGAGAGAGAGAGAGCGTGAGCTGGAGGTGTGGGGAGCAGAAGGAGAGGGAGAAACAGACTCTCCCCTGAGCAGAGAGCTGGATGCAGGGTTTGATCCCAGGACCCTGGGATCATGACCTGAGCTAAAGGCAGATGCTTAACCAACCGATTGAGCCACCCAGGCACCCCAGTAGTATGAACATTTTAACAATATTAATTCTTCTGATCAGTGAACATGGGATTTCTTTCCATTTACTTGTATATTTAATTACTCTCATCACTGCCTTATAGTTTTCATTGTATAGATTTTTACCTTCTTGGTTAAATTTAATTCCATCTTTTATAAGTGGGATCCCTGGGTGGCTCAGTCAGTTAAGCATCTGCCTTCAGCTCAGGTCATGATCCCAGGATCAGGGGATCCCGTCCTGCATCAGGCTCCTTGCTCAGTGGGGAGCCTGCTTCTCCCTCTGCTTGCCGCTCCCCCTGCTTGCGTGCTTCTCTCTCTCAATCTCTTTCTCTGACAAATAATAAATAAAATCTTTAAAAAAATAAATAAATAAAAATGATTATTATACCCAACATATGCACACATACAAACACGTACACACACTCACAAAATAAGAGGCAAAAGCCAGGAGATAATAAATTGGAAGAAAATAAAAAGTAATGGCATAAAATAAAATTCCTACCAAAACTAACAGGTTTATTTTCTTTTTAATTTCCTAATAATCATTCATTGGAGCAAAGGATTTCAATTTGGACTCTCTGAACCTCTTTTACTGCACTTGCAAAAAAAAATGTATTTCTGCCTCCTTATGTCCCGGCATTATTTGAGAGAATCAAATGAGTTAATAATATGAAAACTCTGAAACACTAGTCAAATGCAAAACAGTATTGTAATCTTTTAGAAACAAGGATGACATTGTATCTGAAATGGGTAGAGGGCTTATTATTAACTTTCATATTGGTAAAGTGTTTCATAATCTTCTTGGTAACCACCATATAGTCTTATAAACATAAATACAAAATTCAGTTGTAGAAAATGATAATTTCATTCATTCATTCATTTATATATAGATACTAATCAACAGTCCATTGTGGACCAATAAAGTTTGCTGATATATATTGGACAAAATCTCACAAGATGCAATACGTGATGTTTTCTGTAAATACTCTAAACAAAACGTTCAGGAATACAATTTAAAGTGATACTATTTAGAGAAGAGCCAGTGGAATTTGTAAAATGTGCTCCAGTGTACTGTTTGATAAATCAATGATTCATAAATAGGTAAGAGCAGTACCAAGATTTTTGTTACTACTTTAAAGTTTTTGTTAGTATTTCATTAAAAGATTGCCTAAAGATGACCTTAAAATTACCTTCCCAAATCATACTCAATAGCTCACATAAAAAAGTGAATAAACAGGGGCACCTGGGGGCCTCAGTCGTTAAGCGTCTGCCTTCAGCTCGGGTCATGGTCCCAGGGTCCTGGGACCGAGCCCCGCATCGGGCTCCCCGCTCCGAGGGAAGCCTGCTTCTCCCTCTCCCCCTCCCCCTGTTTGTGTCCCTCTCTCTCTGTCTCTCTCTCTGTCAAATAAATAAAAAAATTTAAAAAATGATTATAAAAAAAATAAAAATCTGAATAAACAGTTTTTGCTAGGTTGGGAATAAAAAAAGAAAATCCAGTCCATGAAATAGTTTTCAAGGTACAAGTTGCTAAAATTGCTGGTGTGACTATAATTTAAATTGTATTAAAAAGTTAACATTAAACATTAAGTGTCTTACAGTTAATGTATCACAATATATTAAATATATTAAACATTAAAATGTTTTCCTTTTAAGATTTCTAAGTTATATCTGAAGTGTTGTGCATTTCCTCGTTTTTAAGTCCTGCTATTCTACAAGTACAAAGAGAAAGCTTTGGATTGCTACATTCATATAATCCATGTTCTTTTAAAAATCAAAGTCATCATAAGAAGATAGTGTCTAAATTTGAGCAGCATCTGTCAAATGGGATTATGTGAAGGATTAAGAATCTAAGAAATGGATGTTTCTAGGCTGGTCATCAGAAACGATTTACTGCTTCTACTGCCATCTCCAGTAATGTAATCACAAAAATGTCATGATAAAGTCATAATCTCTACTCAATAAGTCAAGCCCAGGAACCTTATGATGAGTGAAATTTAAATCCTTTGAAACTTTGGTTTTAATATCCTTCCCATAACTACTTGGAAGTTTTATTTTTTTCTTATTAGTAAAAACTATCATTAGTAAGTCATTATTATATAATGCACAAAATACTGTGTATCAACCATCCCTGAATTTTATTATTCTTTAATTCATGGGAAGGTATTGAGAAATTGAGCTCTACTTAACATGTACATATACATACACATATCCATACATATGCATGTATACACATACATTTTAATATATGTGCATATGTTTGTGCATATACATGCATATGAATGAAGCGATACTAATAATTAACCAAAATGTGTAAATTATTCTATGTTAAAATATCAACTTCTATTTCATCAATATTTCAGATTTTTGTTCACTTGACAAAGAAATAAAAAGGCAAGTTGAAGGCAAACTTTAAAATCAGATGGATCTATTCCAATTCCAGCTTTGTTACTTATTAGCTAAAATATTTTCAAAAGGAAAGTTTAATTTCTCTGAGCTTTAGATTTCTCACTTATAGTATTAGAATACTTATTTATATTTTCCCCATCAGATAACTGTAATTTTGGAATGTGACATATAGGACACCTACTACCTGAGTGACACATGCTCATAATATTAGTGACAACATGCCTACTTACTTATACTTCCATTCTACCAAATAAGTAATATAACATTGATGTTAGTGGGAAAAGAATGTTCAAACATTTACTTTCACCTATTCTTTTTGGGTTTCAGTCCCTTCATGTCAACAAACAACTCTGCTAAGGTGCACAGTGATCTCCATGGCCTTTAATGCATTTGATCTATAGCTGAATGTTATTTTCTAAATCTTGTTTCTGTCCTTCCATGTCTTTTATGACACAATCACCTTTTTTTTTTTATTTTGCTATTTATAAATTCTTTTTGCATCATTTTATACCCACTATTAAAATATCTCATGGGCACTCTTGAGTATATAAAAAGTCAAATTCATTGGCTTTCTTCAGAAATGTGAAATTGCAGATTACCTTATTTTTTTATGAAATCACTATTATCCCTCCAAAACCAGTGAAATAGCAGATCACCTTATTTTTTTATGAAATCACTATTATCCCTCCAAAACCAGAGCCTCCATTTCTATCACCCCTTTTCTCCAGTCCATCATCAATTTCGACTTTCATATCTCTTGACATGTGTCGAAAACTTTGACCTCTCTCCATTTCCATCACCTCCACCTAATCCAAATATATATGTATTTTTTCTATTGTGACTGGTGCAGTAACAGTTTAGCTGAATTGCCTCCATTCTCTCTGGTTCTCTTCTACCCTCCACATGTAACAACGTAGTTGGTTTTTGTTTTGTTTGTTTTGTTTTAAATTCAATTTAACTAACATATACTGCATTATTAGTTTCAGGGTTAGAATTTAGTGGTTCATGAGTTGTATATAATACCCAGTGCTCATTCCATCAAGTGCCCTCCTTAATACCCATCAACCAGTTATCTCATTCCTCCACCCACCTCCCCTCTAGCAACCCTCAGTTTTTTTTTTTTTTTAAGATGTTATTTATTTATTTGAGAAAGAGAGAGAGAGACAGAGAGAGAGAGAGAATGAGTGGGGGGAGGGGAGAGGGAGAGGGAGAAGCAGACTCTCTGCTAAGCAGGGAGCCCAGTGTGGGGCTCGATCCCAAGACCTGGGGATCATGACCTGAGCCAAAGGCAGACACTTAACCAACTGAGCCACCCAGGCGCCCCCCCTCAGTGTGTTTCTTACAGTTAAGAGTCTCTTATGGTTTGCCTCCCTCTCTGTAATGACAGAGTTTATCCATAAAGAAAAATAAATTTTCCACCCCATCTAACAAACATTTACAGGCTTCCCATTGTTCTTAACATAGTCATTAAATTTCTCATCATGGTCTGCCAGGCAATGTATGCCTTTTCTTCCACCCCCATCCTATCACTACACACATGTCCTTTTTATATGATCCCCACTTCCTCTCTCAATCCTTCACTGAATCTCCACCATTTCCCAATTGTATTATCTCATGACATCATATACTTTTCCTTCATGGCATTTATTACAGCTGAAATTTCCATTTCCATTTACTTTCATCTTGAGTTTAAGTCAGGCACCAGCTGCCTTCACTTATCATTTTTTCCAAAGTGTCTAATAACATGTTTGGGACATTTTAGATAGTCCATAAATATTTGATAAATAAATTTAAATGAATAAATGAAATAGCACAACATGAAGGATGGAGCAAAATCCTAGCTGATTTCATGGGAAATTCAATATAGACTATTGATGAATAACGGTAGCATTCTACTTTACTATTGAATTATTTATACCAATCCATGAATTTCTGTAAACCCACCCCACTATAATCACAGAGTATTCCTAGGTTAACTGCATGGGTAGCATGTTGATAGAACTTAAGGGAGTATTGCCAATTGGGAGGAAATATGAACTTCCTCTATTTTTAGAATTGGAGCATAAATGATACAAAACGACCACAATGTAAGACAAAAGAGATCTTTAATCAAACCCAAGTTAAAATTCTAATAAGTTCCTAGAAAAGAGAAATGACCAAAAGATCTTTATGAGAAAGAACAGTTACTACTGATTATACTTTATAGATAAAGAGAGATGTAATGAAATTCTATAAGAGCTATAACTAAATTCATAATGGTGTGACAAGAGCCATATATGCCCTGGGTGAGTGTGGACTTCCCAAAAACCACTATTGCCCATCATCATACAATGATAAAACTAGTTGAGGGTGTGGAGCAAATTGTGGATATGAAATTATTATAACTTATGGTCATAAATCTAAATTGTCATAAACCTCCCATCTTTTCTCCATTTTATCATTCATCCATTGTCAATTTCCATTGTATTCCCTTAATGTCATTGATACTGATTTACACAAGTGGATTATTCCATAGTCAGCACTAGTATCCAGTAGATAAACTAAATGTTTCTACCACAAAGGGACTTATATCAAAGTTAATTCAACTTACCTTATATATATTTTTTCAAATTCAGCTAACTGGTTTATTCCAATTATAATTTATTCAGAGATTATAAGCCTAAAATTTCTATACTTAACATCTTTTCATAGGAGAAATCAAGTAGATATTAAAGTGTAATGCAATTATATTTGTATTTTTCTACATAATTCAGGTTAGCATTATCCTAAATTACAGTCCTTTGTAAGACAAGTTATTATACTTTGAACTATAAAAATGAAGAATGCATAGTAATAAAAGTTACAATTCTTATCAGTTTCTTTAGAATGTCCAAGTTCTGTTTATCTTTTACCTCACCTGGGCATACTCTAGCACATATCCAACATATCCCTTCAGAATTCTTACTCATTTTTGTTACTATTTCAGCCAATATTATGCATAACTGAATCATACACCCATTTTCCCTATAGACATAAGGAATTTATTTTATATACATTAGTTTTGGTTAAGCATTCTATGTGGCCTGTCCTTGTTATCATCATAATCAATAAGAAAACTAATATGTTCAAAATATGATTTTATAAAATATTACACCCACTACTTTAGTTGATCTCACTGAATGCTCAGTCCTTTACACTTATATATTCTATCAGTTGATCAGTGTTTTAAGACTATTTTTTTTTTCCTTCCTTGTCAAGCCAGTATCCAGCTGTATTTTCTCCAGTACTTCAACTACCATAGTCATTAATGGACAATCTCACATGTTTTGTAAAATCTCATACTGAATCAAACCAATCATTTGATCCTATGCTTATATGTCAACCTAGGCCAAGGCTTTTGAAGGAAAAAAAAAAATCACAGCAGTATAGATTTTATGTCATCACACACAGTTCTTCAAAATCAACTGCAATCTAAAAACTAACTGCAAATCAATTCCTTGAATCACCTGTTTGTTCGAAGAGTAACTCCTCTGGACTATACTCATCATTACCACTACTTTCCTTTCGAGAAATACCCATAGTTTCTGCTTTTGTGAGCCTTTCACAGCTATTTGCTATATATCCTACTCCATCCATTCTTACAGCTAAAAATGGATTTAAAGGGTCATTAATTCTATCCACCATTTCTTTTACTCTTCTAAAAAACACTTACCCTCTTGTATATCAAAATTTAACGAAAGAACTATCTATATTTGATCTCTCCACTCTCTAGTCTTTATTTTCTCATTTTGGAACTGACCTGACTGATGAACTCTTCAACTCTATAGTGGATGCCACAGTGCTCTGCTCCAGTTCCTCTCTAGAACCAAAGAACTCATTCTCTCCATTGTCAGGAGACTCCTGCTGAATCCTCACAGTTGAGTGCCTTTCTGGGAATCGCCTTCTGACAAAGGAACTGCCTTTCCCAATGTTAAACCTTCTTGCTGAAAGGGGCTTACATCCAATTGACTGGAGCAGCTCTTAATGTTCCTGATTCCCTTGCCTGAATTGAAGACAACTGTGAAAGGCCACCCCAGCGCTAAAGCTCCTGAGGTCTTTGCTATTACATTCAATAAGTGGATCTGAGCATCACAAGGGATGTGCTGTAAGAAATTCCATGGTTCATTACCCAATCTTCTCTGCCACACTCCCAGCTAAAGACAGAGGCACTGATTCCTCAGCTTCCGGGAAGGTTGTTTGTTGATGGTTCAAAGCTGAGTCCCTCCCCAGGAACTGCCTCCAGCCAAAGATTAGGCCCCCTCCCTGGGACTAGTCCACCTCTAAGGAAAGAGGAAAAAAGGCCAATTCCCTCAATTTAGATAATGCTGAAGGGTCATACCATCTCTAGATCTCCAACAGAATTAAAAATTTTCTCCATGTAAATCTTCCATCAATGCCTTACAGTCCACAACGTTCTGAAGAAATATCTCCATCTCAGAGCCTATTTTCTGGGGCAACCACCCAATAAAATTCAAACTCCAGTCAGTGATCAATGATAACTGTATTATTCATTATCATACATACACCAAGCACTATACTGATCTGCTGTTTGACAGTCACTATTCTAGAAATGGGGAAAAAGTGCTAATTATGCACATTTTCTGCTTTCCAAGTATATGCAACAGTGACAGAAACAGGAAAATATGAGTGTTAGACACTGGGTGAAGTACACTGGTAGAGATATGTTTCTTAAAACATATCTCTACCAGTGAAAATGTGGAAAATCTGCCTGAAAATGTGGAAAAGAGTACAGAAAAGTTGTAAGAAGAGGAAAAAATCCAAATGGAATCCTGAGAGATGAATAATATGCAATATTATGAAGTATTGCAATATATAGAAAGCATCTTGATCAATGTTGAAGGGTATATTTCTCACTAAATATTGTCTGAAAAGTACCTTCTTGGGCAAAAATTATGTTTTCAACCCATAGGCTGTATCAAATACTATTCAAATTTTCAAAGCATTACATTTATAGAGTAAATGATAAATAATTAAGAAAATAACATGGAATATTTATGTTGTATCTAAATGGGGATGTACTTTTCCATTATATACCTAATATATTAATTCATGAAGAAAAGGATAAACACATCTGACTATTTAAAAAATTTAAAGAAAAAAATTAAAAAAATTAAAAAATTAAAGAAACTTCTGGACATCAAATTATAAGAAAATAGTGTGATATTAATACTACATATTTTAAGCTCTGTAATAACTCATGTAAATACTTACGAAAAAACATCATGCCCCCTTGATTTTACATGGTAGCTGAAAGAAAAGACAATTTAAAAAAGAAGAAGAAATAACAGATAAATAATAAACAAAAATATTCAGCCTCATATTTATTAGATTATAAATACATTCATGAAGCATCTTATGAGGAGCTGACCACATGCTAGTTACATGTGTGAATTATCAAAATTCAATAGTGAAGAGATAATCACTCTCTCTACTTAGATATTATTTTTAATCTAGTGGGAAAACTGGCAAAAAGTAAATAAACAAACATGAATCCATAAGGCACAAATCCATATACTTATGCAATTATATTCAATTATGTTGTCATTTATTAATGAAAGAAGAAAACAGAGATCTCTATCAAAATTGTGATATTTCTCTGAAGATGTTATAGGAAATGAATAAAAGACCATAACAATGGTAAACCTTGAATTCTATCTTAAGGAAATTAGCAAGAAGGAGAAGAAAGCGACATGAAACAGCAGGAATGGGTTTGCTTATACTCTGGATGCTTTGGTGAAGTATAACAATGTTTAGATTGAAATTAAGAAATAGAATTAAAAGTGCAAAAACAGGTTTTATTCAGAGTGTAAAATATTAGAATTGAAAGTATTTACCAAAAACAAAAACAAAAACACAGAACTCAAGGAAATGTTTGGAGGTGATGTATATGTTTAATATCATGATCCTGCTGATTCCATCACAGGTATACGAATATACCCAAACTCATGAAGATGTCTCAATTAAATGTGTGCAATATTTTGTATATCAATTACATCTCAAAGCTAAAAGTTGAAAAAGAAAAAATGGTACTGGAGGAAACCAAGTTTAATTTTTATTTTAATTAAATGTATGTATAGGGAGCCTGGGTGGCTCAGTTGGTTAAGCGACTGCCTTCGGCTCAGGTCATGATCCTGGAGTCCCGGGATCGAGTCCCACATCGAGCTCCCGGCTCGGCGGGGAGTCTGCTTCTCCCTCTGACCCTCCCCCCTCTCATGTGCTCTCTCTCATTCTTTCTCTCTCAAAAAATAAATAAAATCTTTAAAAAAATGTATGTATAAACAATATATGTATGTAAAGTAATAAACATCACTGGTTAAACCTATCTTAGCTTAGCTGGTTTAAAAAAATTCTATCCAAGTTGTTTCTAAATTTAATCTAATCTAGAGTTAAATCAAAAGTTCTTATTCTTGATTTTTCTTCTTTTAGTAACTTTAATAGATAAGCTATTTCAAAAAATAAGTTGTAAAACAAATTGCAAACTGTAGCTGTTAAAATTAAAAATAAAGATTTTAAGTGAAATTAGATATTTGCTAGGAGATCAGTTATGCCTCATTAAGTAAATCTAAATTGTATTTATCCATTTATCTACTATGAAGCAAGGAAATCTTATCTCTGCAAAATCTAATACTTCTATTTAATTGCATGTAGAAGAAAGAGAAGTGATGGTACTAGGAAAAAAAGGTATTTCCTTCTCTGGAAGTATTTCTTTGCTACTTTATCTATTATGATAGAATGAATTATTAAAGGGTCTTATAGTCTTTTTTTAAATGGAAAATATCTGATTTTTTTCTTATGAAAATATCCCCAACCCTCCCATACAAATTAAAATTTTTCTCACAGAAGTACCTCATTAAATAAATATTTTAGGGGCGCCTGGGTGGCTCAGTCGTTAAGCATCTGCCTTCGGCTCATGTCATGATCCCAGAGGCCTGGGATCAAGCCCCACATCGGTCTCCCTGCTTGGTAGGAAGCCTGCTTCTCCCTCTCCCACTCTCTCTGCTTGTGTTCCCTCTCTAGCTGTCTCTCTCTCTCTCTGTCAAATAAATAAATAAATAAATAAATAAATAAATAAATAAATAAATAAATAAATCTTTGAAAAAAATTTAAAAAACTATTTTAAAATATGAATTGCATTAGAAGTAATTTTTTTTAAATGTCCAAAAATTATTCCCCAATTTTTATCCACTTGCTTTGCTTTACCCAAAGTACAAATAATACCGGGATTTTTTTAAAGCATATGATTGCTTTATTTATATTATAACAAATATTTGTTACACACATACACACACACACACATATATTACTTTATTATTTGACAAAATTACAAATGTGGTCTCATACTCAATGCATTTTTCTATAACTTATTTTTGTTAATTGGCATTATTTTTAATTGCCGTATTTCATTTGACTGTGACCATGCTCCTTGAAGACTCCTATTGATGGCAATTTGAGTTGCTTCATATGTTTATTTTAAAGAATAATACTGCAATAACCTTGTTTTGTAAATGTTCCCAGGTGAACATTTAACAGATTTTCCCCAGTATACATACAGTGATGACTGGGTATTTTGTGTTCTATTTTATAACTGTTGGGTCTTTTGAAAATAATGCAAATTGTTTTCCAAATAGTTGTGCCAATCTACATTTCTTCCAGCAGTGACTATGAGTTATAATGTCTCCACATCTTCAATAGCACTTGGTTTTGCAAGACTTAATTTCTGTGTCTGGTACCATTCTAATTTTTATAGTGTCTTTTGAGTTTTACTTAAGAAAAACTTATCTACTTTAAAAGTATACATTTTTATTTTAGTACAGTCTTAGAATTATAAAGTTGTAAAGATAATATAGAGTTCTTATATAACCCCCCAATAGTATCCTCTATTATTAATATATTATTATTGTATACCTATCACAATTAATAAACAAATATTGATGCATTATTATTAACTATATTTCAAACTTTATTCAGATTTCCTTTATTTTCATCTAATGTCATTTTTCTCTCCCAAGATCCCATCTATGATGCAACATGTTTAATAGTAAAGCTTAAACTTAGTAAATTTAGTCTTTTTCCCTTTTTCCATTCTGGTCTCTTTGGAAAGAAAGTACTATGCAAAGTCCTCACCAAAGGAAGAAGTTATTCTCCATCTCTTTGAGGAGGAAGTATTTAACATTTATTATTTGCAAGTTTCTGCATGGAAGATTTTTTTTTTTTCCTTGCACAGTTATATATTTTTAATTCATTTATATTAGCATGTATTTATAAATATTTCTTTTAGACATTGTATTATAATCCCATACTGCTGTATTTATTTTCTTGCTCAATTTATTTCAGCTGTGGTGATTGGGAGTTTTTTCAATACATTCCTGCCTTCCTTTGAAATACCTCATCATTTCATGTGGGGGCTGTGTGTGTGTGTGTGTGTGTGTTACTATCATGTTAAATGTCTTCCTTAAAACTTTTTCTTGTTCTTCAGTGTTTGGGTTCCTTGGTTTTCCATGTAATTTTTAGAATCAACTTTTCAAGTGTCACAAACATTCATATCAGGATTGCATTGAAATATGGAAATCAATTTGGGGAGAACTGGCATTTAAGTTATAATTGATGAATTTTCTGTAAATACATTTTTATTCAGGTTTTATAAGACACTTCTTATAATAAAATTGTATGATGTCTCAACAAATAGCATATTTACTTTTCGTGAGTTACATTCCTAAGAGGCTTATATTTTTGTGGAAATTACAATTTTTTTTCTGTTTTAAATTCTGCTTTATTGTTGTTATTGATGCATAACAAAGAACAACTGCAAAGGGAGACTGACTTCTGGCAAGACAGTGTGAGTTCTGCTAACCTGTCTCCAGTGAAACTGGAGAAAACTTACATTAAAAAAAACAGACAAACAGGGGCACCTGGGTGGCGCAGTCAGTTAAACACCTGCCTTTGGCTCAGGTCATGATCCCAGGGTCCTGGGTTCAAGCCCCGTGTGGGGCTCCCTGCTGAGCAGGGTGTCTGCTTCTCCCTCTGCCTCTGCCTTCCCCACCCCCACTCATGCTCTCTCTCTCTCAAATAAATAAATAAAATCTTTAAAAACAAACAAAAAATACTGACATTTAAAGCTTAAAGTAATCATCCCAAGGGAATATAGCAAATGAAGAAACATCTAGATAAATCTGAAAAAAAAAAATCTATGTAAATTTGATAAGAAATTTGAGAGTCTGTGGTATTTGAACCAAGACTGCTCCCTGGCTCCCACTCTTAGCGCCAGACTACCACAGTCAAGAATACAGAGTTCCCTCTCCCCTCCTACTCCCAGTTGAAGGGCTTTCTTTCTAGAAGAGCAAGACATCAGATTTTCTCATCCTGCCCCACCTACCTATTGTTGAGGCTAAGTCTTGAGCAACGTTGGTTGACAATGGAAGATCCCTATTCTACCTTGATCTAGGAAATAGAGGCTTGGCCTTGGGTACAGTGAGCTAAGAAGACCAGGTCCTTACTGTACAGAAACAATAACGCTTTGGCAGGTGGGGAAAAAAAAAGTGGTGGGGGGCCCTGATAACACTAACTCTAGCTCATAAAGCAGTGATTCCAAACCAGAAAAGGCAAGCTGAGGGATCTTCAAGATGCTATCCTACCCTTCACAGAGTGCTCAGTCCCTAGGGCTGGGTTTTCATTCTGTCACTCAGAGAGAAACTTGCCACTGTGCTTAATCACAGTTCTAGAGCACTGGGTCAGAGATTTTACCAAGGGAGACAAGTAGACCAATACACAGATGCTTCCTAATCTCTTCACAGAGACTGACTTCATTTGAAATAGATTCTGGATAATCTCAAAGTCGAAAGATACTCTGAAGAACAGTGGAGGCTGTAATGAAAGAGAATTAGGAATAGATTTAATATACAAGCTAAACTGTAGGCAGTCTAGTTTGAGAATGTTGCTGGGAGGAGCCCTACTGGGATCAGAACAAATACAAAACACTACCTCAAAATATTCTTTCGGGATGCCTGGGTGGCTCAGTCAGTTAAGTATCTGCCTTCTGCTCAGGTCATGCATGATCCCAGGGTCCTGGGATTGAGTCCGGAATCGGGCTCCCTGATCAGTGGGGAGCCTGTTTCTCCCTCTGCCTGCCGCTCCCCCTGCTTGTATTCTTGTGCTCTCTTTCTTTCTCGGACAAATAAAAATCTTTAAAAAAATATTCTTTCATAAAAGCCACAATTTGGGTTGGCTTGTAGAGGAATTTATGCCCCTAGGATATTGTTTAAAACAATTGTGCAATTAACAGGCAATTAGTGGAGTTTAACAGTTTGGTGTGTTCATGGAAACAGAGAAAAAAGATCCCTAGGAATAGCAGGGAATTTCCTCAACCTGATGTAGTCATCTATGAAAAACCCATAGCTAACTTCATACTTAAGAGTGAGAGCCTAGATGCCTTCCTCAAGATAGGAGACACAAAAGGGATATCAACTCTCACCAACTCTATTCAACGTTGTACTAGATGGTCTAGTGAGGGCAATTTGGCAACAGATAGAAATTAAAGCCATTCATATTGGAAAGACAAAAGTAATTGTATCTAAATTCACAGTTACATAATCTTATATATAGAACATTGTAACTATTGTACTAAAAAATCTATTAGAATAAACAAGTTCAGCAATTTTGCAGTATAATAGATCAATATACAAAAATCAATTGCATTCTAAATATTTGCAACTCAATTTGCAATAACATCAAAAAGAATAAGATACTGCAGAATATATTTAACAAAAGAACAAAAACTTATTCTTTGAAAACTATAAAACCTTGTTGAAATAAATTAAAGAAAATCTAAGTAATTGGGAAAACATTCCATTTTCATTGATTGGAAGACTTAACATTGTTAACATGATAACATTCCTTAATCTGATCTAGGGATTCAACACAGTCCCTCTCAGAATCCCAGCTGCCATTTCTTGCAGAAATTGAAAAGCTGATTTCAAAATTCATATGGAATTGTAAAGGATCCAGAATAGCCAAAACAATCTTGAAAAAGAATAAAGTAGGAGGATTCACACTTCCTGATTTAAAAACTTACTACAAAACAATAATCATCAAGACAGTTTGGTATTTGCACAAGGATATACATATAAATCGATGGAATGGAAGCGAAAGTACAGAAATAAACCTAAACATCAATTGTTAAATGATATTTGACAAGGGTGGCAAGACCATTCAATGGTGAAAGAATACTGTCTTCAACAAATAGTTTGGGGACAACTAGATATCCAAAACCAAAAGAAAGAAGTCAAATCCTCAACTCTAACATCATCACACTGCATTCTGCCTTGTACTTATGGGTTTGGGTTTTTGGGGGGAGGAGAGTGGATTTTATGGCTACTTTTATGACTAACTCACAGACTTTCTTAAATTTATCAAATATATATTAAAAATATATATTCTGCAATTACTGAGTTTAGGAATTCATATTTTATTAAATCCATCTTGTCAGTTGTACTCTTTGATTCTACGTGGCATTTGTGGATGTCTTTGTGCATACACTAATATGTATGCCCCAGGGGTTAATTATGTGTGAAAGTTATTTTCAAATCTCTCATTATATCTACTCATTTCTTAATTTCTTCATGTATTTCTATCAATTTTCTTTTTTTTTTTTTAAGATTTTATTTATTTGACAGAGAGAGACACAGCGAGAGAGGGAACACAAGCAGGGGGAGTGGGAGAGGGATAAGCAGGCTTCCCACAGAGCAGGGAGCCCGATGTGGGACTCGATCCCAGGACCCTGGGATCATGACCTGAGCCGAAGGCAGTCGCTTAACCAACTGAGCCACCCAGGCACCCTCAATTTTCAATTTATATATCTTGAATATCTGTTATGAGGTGCATAAAAGATAAATTATTTTCATTTGTTTGTATTTACATGATATATTTTGTTTGTACTTTTAATAACACAGATCTTTTTATTTATATTTAGTCACTTTTTAAAAAATATCATGCAAATGGACTTTTTTAAATCTATTCTGTCAATGTAAATTTAGTAAATTTAGAATACTATATATTTTCTTTTATTTTATATAGTATTGCATTTGAAATTTTTCTAAACTCAAATTTTGAACTTCCTGTTTGTCCTATGCTTCTTATATTGCTTTTCTCAGGTTTTCTCTTCAATTGAGCTCTTTTTCTCATTTTATTTTTTATATTCATTGCCTTGAAACGTATATATTCTGTTTATATTCTGTAGCTGCAACGCATACTTAAACTGGATCAGTCAGGGTTCAATGACTGAAACTGAAACCATCCGAAGTGTATTAAGGAGTGAAAGACATTTAATATGAAAACTCAGTGCTTATAAAATTATTGAGAGATTGGAGAAATATTCTCCAGTGGCTGTCACTGGAACTCTTGTAAAAATAACTCATGCCATTGTGTAGTGGTTCTCCCAGGATTAGGAAATCATCACACTAAAGTCACCAGCACCACTCCTGCAATTATCCCTGGACATTCATGAATATGGAATAGTGGATCCAGCCACTAGCTAGCAGAGACAGAAAAAAGCAATAAGAAATTGGCATTTCTGTATTTCCAAACTTTAGTTGCTGCATCTTAATGATAAAACCCAATGTGTGTCAAGGACTCAAGCTGCAAAGAATCCAAGATATAGTTTCTAGATTTTCATCCTCTATGTGATGGAAAGAAGTGGACTGGAAAGAAGACAAAGTGCAAATCAATCATATCCTCTACAGCCAATTTAACTACTTAATATCCAATTCATCTTGCAGCTCCGTCTTTTAAAAAAATACAGCAACAACATTAGCCTGTATAATATAATTTAAATATTGTTATTGCAAAATAAAACATCTTTGCTCTGTCTCCAAAAAGATGAGCTGCAGCCTCATCAGTCACTCTACTTGTCTTGTTTCAATAGTCACATTTACATTTAACATTCATTCTAAATGTGAAATATTGATAGATTCTTTGACTCATGGGGACTTGGTGATACCATTTTCTACCTGGACCCAATTACATACCAAAAATTGATTCTCAATTTTTCTCCTTTGCCAAAGAAGTCTGAGCTTTATTTGAACATTTCTTGATTTTTTCAATGAGATGATCCTCAGGGCCAATGTTGTCATTTGTCCAGCAATGTAATATTACCTAGATATTCCTTCCAGAAAAGGGTTGCACAAGATATTGGGGCTAGAAATAAGTCTAACTTCTTTCTATCATTTAAGGTTAACCACCAGTGATATTTGCATATTAGTGCAAATTGCTTAATATATCAAGAAGTCATTTCTTTGATTTAGACTCTTTTTCGTTTTATGCTTTGCTGCATTTTGCACTGAAATGAACTTGTTTTAGACACTGGATAAAAGAGTGAAATCAACACTTTCACTTAATACTGATCTCTACTGTGATAATTTTGGCCACTTGCTACTTCAGTATTTTTGAGTCTAGTGGCCATGTGACTCACTCTGGCCATTGAGACACACATACTTTCTAGTGGGAGGTTTTTAGAATGTGTTTCTTTCTTTCCCCCAGCCCCTCCTAAACAAGGCATACATAGATGGTACAGTCCTTTTCCTCTGTCTTTCTGTCTTGAAAATGAGTGTGTTTTTTGTTTAGAGTAGAAAGCAATCATCTTGTGAACAAAAAGTAACAAGCATGGGGAATAAAGCCATCACACTTTGTATGAGGGAAAATACAGTGAGAGACAAAGACTGGCATCTTTGATCAGCTGAATTGATGTAAGCTACATTTACTTCTAAACTTGGTGTTATGTGAGGAAAAAAATACTTATTTTTTTAAGCTACAGCAAGCTGGATTTTCTGTTACTTGAGTCACAACACATTCTTCGCTGAACCAAAGCCTAAATAAATTGGCTTAGTAGATCTGCATATGTAAATGTTTATTTATATCTTTTAAGAATTTTTAAATAAAAGCCAAGCATGAATTTGCATTTTAGAATCAGTACCCACATTCTCTCAATAAACTATGAATATGTACATGTTCAATATTCCTACCTTTTATAATGGATGGCTAGATACTGAAGTGAGATGCTTCTAATGTAAGTTTCAAGAACTCTTCTGGTTTATTTTTGTTATTGATTGAAGTTGCATTAATACTTTTTCCATAAGTTATACATTTATTATATATTTCCTTAATTTTTCTTGCTGAATTTAGTAAAATGTGTAATTTACGTAAGACAAAAAAATTTTTAGAGTAAGAAAACTGTCTTTTTCATAAGTTTAAAAGCCATACATATATATATATATATATATATATGTATATATATATATGTAAAAATATCTATTTTTGCTACATAAATAAAGATGCATTGTGGGGAAATTTTTGTATAAGACATTGACAGGATCATTACAATGAGATGAAACATTTGGGGACTTTTATGGGTTGAATGCATGAAGTCCTGATGCCTAGTACCTCAGAATGTGACCTTATTTGGAGAGAGGGTAATTGTAAATACAATTAGTTCAGATGATGTCATACTGGAATAGTATGAGCCTTTTTATTTTAAGATTGTATTTATTTATTTGTGAGAGAAAGAAAGAGCACAAGGGACAGAGGGGAGGGACAGAGGGAGAGGGAGAAGCAGACTCCCCACTGAGCAAGGAGCCCAATGTGGGCTCATCCCAGGACCCTGGGATCATGACCTGAGCAGACACTTAACTGACAACCATCCAGGCACCCCAAGGGTGAGCCTTTAATCCAATATTATCAGTATCTTTATAAAAAGAGAAGAGGAACAGAGAGGAAAATACATGTGATGACAAGGAGATACACAAAGGGAAGATAGCCATATGAAGATGAAGGCAGAATTATGTTGCCATAAACCAAGAAACACTTGGGGCTACTGGAAGATAGATGAGGCAAAAAAGGATCCTCCTCTAGAAGCATAAGAAGGAATATCCCCCTGCCAACAGCTTGATTTTTGACTTCCAGCCTCCAAAATTATGAGAGAATAAATATTTGTTTTTTTAAGGCATCTATTTTGTAGTATTTTGTTACAGCAGCCTTGGAAAACTCAGGACCTTAGAAGGGACAGAGTACATTTTGCCTGTGGGAGGGATGCCAGTGATTGGGAACCAGGAGGATGAGAGTAATAAGTAGTCACTAAGATGTCCCAGTGATCCTCACCTCATAAGAGTGTATAGGTTTCACCATTTAAATGTGAGCTGGATTTAGTGACTTGCTTCTTCTTCTTCTTTTTTTTTTAATGTATTTATTTGAGAGAGAGAGAGAGAGCATGCAAGCTTGAGTGGGGGAGGGGCAGAGGAAGAGAATCTCAAGCTGACTCCCTGCTGAGTATAGATCCTGATGTGGGGCTCCATCGCAAAACACTGAGATCATGACCTGAGCCCAAATCAAGAGTCTGATGTTTCACCAACTGAGCCGCCCAGACGCCCCTAGTGACTTGCTACTAACAAATGTACTATATAAATGATAGGGTGTTAATTCTGAGGTTAGATAATAAAAGACTGCAGCTTCAACCTTGGACTTCTCTTTCTCTCTCTCTCTGTCTCTCTCAGATCTTTTACCATAGGAGAATCCAGCTGACATTTTGTGAGATGGTCCAGTGGAGAGACTAAAGCCAGCCAAAAACCATGTGAGAGGATTTGAAAGTGATTCCACTTGAGTTGAGCTTTCATATGAGTCCACGGTCCTGAAGAGTAGCTTGCAACTTTTGAGAAGTCTTCAGCTAGAGGCACACAGCTAATCAATACCCAGATTCTTGACTCATACAAACTAGGTGTTAACAAATGATTGTTGTTTTAAATCACAAAATTTGGGCTAATTCATTAGACAGCAATAGATAACTAACACAATTGGTAACTAGAAACTGAACTAAAAGATGATTTCTGTTATATACCCAAAGCAGGACTGTTATATTTGGCCCCTCTTCACCCCATTGGTGAGAAAGAGATCACTACCTTAAGGTTATAAGCATGAATGGACACCATAGTCAACACTAGAGAAATGAGAACAATGACAGTTTTATAACTGCACATAGTCAGCCTGGAAGAGGCTCATCCCGGAGGCTACATCTAGCAGACCACAAGGGGAAACTCACAGGTCTGGCTCAGGAGGGTCGAAAGGAAAAAGAAAGGCTCCCTACAGGCAAGAAGCTTGCTGAAAGAGCACTCCAGGTAGGATGGTAACCTCAAGATGAGTGCAGACCCTCACAGGTACAATGTGGAGCATACACTCCTGCCAGGTGCCAAACTGATGTTCCATATCCCAGTTAGGAAAACAGTCCAGGGAAACTGAACCAGGAGCTTTCCTTCATCATGAGCCCATCATCACTACCCACAGTAGATGGATGCCTCCCAAGGATCTTTAACCCTCTACTCTGGGACACACCAGTTATCTGAATGGGGGTGGGTAAGAGGCTTATTGCTGTCAAGATGCTGCCTTTGAATGGCTGCTCACCAGAGGCATAGTGATGTTTCCAGCCTATGTGGATGGAACTCCATTGTTTGCACGGAGATGCCACAGATTTCAACTGCCCAATCCAGCCCTCCCCATGCTCACATCCAGGCCTCTGTTGGGGGTGCAGGACAACAGCTCTCATTGCATAAGGGATCAAGAGGAAAGCCCTAGCAGGGAAGTTGAGCTGCTGATAAGTCATCCTGCAGTGATGGCAGAAAGAGAGACTGCAGGTCAGCTGATTCTCCACACCTCCATTGTCCCTCCTAACTTCCACCTGACTTCATACACAAAACACAAATTCAAATTTCAAGACATCAAGGGCAGATCATTAAAACCCAAGCCTGGGGCTCTGTGAAACTGCCCTGGCAGCACAACCATGAAGTTGGCCCTGGCCAAATGTCAATAACCAAGGGTCCAATTCACAGTATTACATAGTACAGGATGAGGACAAGGAGCCCTCTGATCATCAAGCAGGCAAGGTGATGGCTCTAGGAAAATCCATAAGAAAAAGGGAGGGACAGCTAGACAGTAGGCAAAAGAATAATGCCTTTATGTATTTGGCCTTAGGAATGCTAGACTTTACCTATTAAAATGAGCAAGTCATCAAAGGCCACTTGCAGTGGCAGGAAAGAGACCCTTTTTGTGAAAATCTAAATTGTTTATCGTGGGTCACACCCAGGTTGATAGAGCTCACTGCAACTGTACATATGTCAGAAAGACTTTTTGAATGATATAAGAATAGGATTGATAAGGATGTATAAACACTATCTCGCAGTAAGTTTTAGTGATTTAATCCTTCTTATATTTCCAAAGAGCACTGGAGTTGTAGGCTGCCAAAATGCTTCAGGATGTCTTAGAGGTGCATATTACTGATGACAGATAGTAACATAATCCCCACATCCAACTGAAATATTTTTCAGATTTCTGTTTTAGTAGCACCCTCTATTCCAAATGTCACCACACCATGCCTCCATGACAAAAACACCAGCAAAGCATTGCCCTGGAAGATGATAAAAAAAAATCAGTGTATACTATTATATTCACCTCAATTCAAAGATGCCTGTTTTCAGAGATCTTAAATTCCAGTAAGTTCTTGGTCTTTTGTGACCCAAAGGAAACAGCTGTGGTCACTAAATTGTTTTACATTAAGTCCAGGTACTTCTGTTATCTTAGCATTGCTACTTTGGGGAGCTCATCTATTTGGCATAAAGTATAGAGAGTTATTATTTATTTAATTGCTTACTTACACATTTCAAAAATAGTTATTTGGTGTCTACTACACTTTAGGCATGGAGATACAACCAGTGAACAAAACAAAGATCCTGCTCTAATCAGTAATACAGTCATGTAGGGGTAAACAGCACATTTAAATAAGTAAATAAGTAAATGCTACATTAGATGATAAAAATGCTTTGAAAAGAAATAAAGCAAAATTAGTGGGGGCTGAACAGGCCAAGGATTATTACTATTACTTTCCGTGTTCAGTGTATGCCTCTCCAATTGGGTGGCACATGAGCAAAGATCAGAAAGTAGCTGGAGATCCCTGCAGGTGGTGGGGGATGAACTTTCCAACAGGGAAAACCACAAGAGGGAATGTCTTGTGGGAGGAACATGCCTTACTGTGTGAAAAGCAACAAATAGCCAGTGTGGAGAAACAGTGTAAGGAGGAAAGTGGAGAGAGTAGTAGATGAAATTGGAGAAGGTCAGATTATGGAGGGCTCTGTCCGCTTTGGTAGAGTTCAACTTTGACAGGAGTGCTGTAGGAAGGCAGGCACTGGGGAGTTGTGAGACGGAAAGAACAACACTCCTGCTTTGACTCCTGCTTTCAAAAGGATGATTCCAGTGACCATGTTTATAATAGACCATAGCATGGTAAATGCAAAAACAAAAACAATAAGAAAGCATATCTTTTGCATGCTGGAGGAATGCAGTTGTCTCTAAACTGTAAGTGTGAATTAGGATACCGGTAGTAGAGGTGTTGAGAATTGGTCAGACGCTGGATATATATTAAGGAAATTGCAAACAAACTTGATAAAGATAGATGTCAGGTGTGAATGGAAGGGAGGAGTCGGGGGTAATTAAAAGATGTCTGGTTTGAAATGCTGAAGATCCAGTCGTCATTTAAAGAGCAAGTTTGAGGGCGCCTGAGTGGCTCAGTCATTAAGCATCTGCCTTCGGCTCAGGTCATGATCTTGGGGTCCTGGGATCGAACCCCGCATCGGGCTCCCTGCCCGGCGGGAAGCCTGCTTCTCCCTCTCCCCCTCCCCTGCTTGTGTTCCCTCTCTCGCTGTCTCTCTCTCTGTCAAATAAATAAATAAAATCTTAAAAAAAAAACAAACAAACGTAAAGAGCAAGTTTGAGGCAGGTAGGCACAATCAAGAGTTCAGTTTTCAGTATGTTAAGTTAGAAATACCTCTGTTTTACAGAAAGAGATCCAGTAGGCAGCTGAATATGAATTAGCTAGGTTTACAGGAGAAGTCTGGAATGTAGGTAAACATTTTAGAGCCATCAGCCTAGAAATGAGACTGGAAGAAAACACTTAGAGACTTTCTATAAATAGAAAAGAGAAGCTACCTGAGGATTTGACTGAAGACCACTGCGACATACAGAGGAGGAATCACCAGAAAAAACTGAAAAGAAGAAGCTATTTGTAGGAAGAAAGGGACATAAGCAGGGACACATTTTACTAGAAATAAGCAAACAAAAACAGTGTTCCAAGAAACACAGAAGACTTTATTAACATGTTCCATTCCAGGTTATAATGAAGAAAGAGAACTAACCACCGAATAGGGTATAAAAATGGTACATAAGTGTTGTTTTCGTACTGTATTGGAAAGAAAAGCATGAATGAAGTGGTTTAAATGGGAAAGGAGATTTGGAGATTTTGACCCTAAGCTTTTTTGACAGGTTTTACTTTAACAGTGAGAAAACAAATGGGTCAGTAGCTAAAAGGAAATTTTGAGATGTTGTAGATTAAATAATGGACGCTTAAATCCCCAGAACATAGGATTATGTTACTTTACAGGGCAAAGGAACTTTGCAGATGTGGTTAAATTAAGGAAGTTGAGATGGGGAGATTATCCCAGAATATCCAGATGGGCCTAATGTAGTTGATCACAATGGTCCTTAGAAGAGGAAGACAGGAGGGTCAGATAAGGAATGAAGAAAACTATACACTGGAAAATGAAAGAAAATGGATTCCCTTAGACCCTCTAGAAGGAACACATCCCTGCAGATATCTTGAATTTAAGCCAGTGAAACAGATTTCAGGTTTCTGATGTTCAAAACTATAGATAATAAGTAGATCATATATTTGTATTGTTTTAAGCCACTAAACTTGTGGTATTTTGTTACAGCTGCAATAACAAACTAATGCAGGGTTCAAAGAAATTTTATATAAACCTTTTAGATTATAAAATAAACCACATATTTAGTAACATATATACCACTTTATAGAAAATATTTTAAAACAAATACCTGTGTAATTTCAAACCACATGGTTTAAAGATATGGAAAATTTCTAGTAACTTAAAACTCCTCATAAGCTACTTGCCCATCAAAATGCCATTATTCTTAGAGGCAACCACTACTTTGAAGTTTCCAATAACTGCTTCACTATTTTCCTTTACAGATTTATAATCTAAAAAGATGTTACAATATAGTTGAGATTGCTTTTTCAACATTACATAAATGGAGGCTTCAGGATATATATTTTGTTTTTGACATTGTACTTAACAATTTTTTAAAAATAGTTAGATTCTTGCATGAAGAAAATCATAATATTCATTAATATATGAGATCCCATTGTCTAAATATGCCTTAATTACATGTTGACAAACATTTACCTATTTCCTGGTTATCACAATTACAATGTTGTTATACAGTTCTACAGGTTAAATACTAAGAAACATAATCTATGAGCCATAGGCTACATGGATATTCACTTTTATTGAAAATTACAAAATATAGATGCTTTTGAATTGCTACCAGCAGGGTATTAAAGTCCTATTTTCTTGGTATTCTCACCATCACTTGATATTACCTAACATACTAGTTTTTGTCTATCTTTCTGTCAAAAAAGTTTGCCTGTTTTGGGAGTATGTAGTCTTCATGACTTTTTGCATTCCCATGATTACTAATGAAGTGAGAACTAATATTTACATATTTTTGACCACTTAGATTCTTTCTGTTGCCATTAATTTTTTTTAAATTTTATTCACATGATGGAGTGCTTTCTAGATACAAACAGGGCATTTTCCCCTCTCTTTAAAAAATATTTTTTTAATGATTAGAAATCCAGAACTTTCAAAACAGGACTAGTGTAAAAGAAAAGTGATAACGAAGTTAATATATTCAAGGTATATTAGGACATGGCACCAGGACCTATGAATTCCTGATCTGAAGGGGCAAAGTGAGTAATATCATCTGGTGACATGGGGTTGAAATCTGGGGGGCTTCAGGTGGGAGAGATAGACTATGGTCATGAAAGTTGTAATGAGGAGCAAAGAATACACATTTTCCCCTCCATACCCAGTGATTTGCAGAGAATTTGAAAGGAACCACCACAGCCTAACTTCAGGTGCAGAAGCAACGTCATAGAGAAGAGTCAGGTTTCACTTAGGGCAAGAATATGGAAGGAATCATAATAGGAATGTACTAACGAAGAGATGTGAGTTCCTGAAAGTTCAGAGGAAATTTTTCCATATTTGGAGAGAGACAGAATATTGCTTTGTGCTAGTGCTATGTCAGGATGGCATCTGTAAGGGCACGAGAAGCTGAGATTTTAAAGAAAGCCTGGGATTTGGGGCTTTTTTTAGTTATTGATGTAAATAGTCAAAAAGGCCTGGTGAGCTGAGTCCAAGTCTCTTGAGATTATTTTGCTGAGATTTTAGTATTAAGGTGGGTTGATAGGGAAGAGGAAGACTTCCAGGAGCAAGAAGAATGCTGTGAATCCCAGCTTTCCTGGTAATAGCAACCTGAGAGCCAACAGATGGTGTTACGAGGACAACACAAGAGCTTAGCCCCCTTTCTTCATTCCTATTCGTCAATAAGGAAGTTACAAAGCTGGATCTTAAGTGAAACACATTTATACAAAAGAATTATTGATAAGAAAAAATGTTACAAAGAGAGATTCTCCATAAATGATTAAAGTGGAGAAGATATTGAAAACGCCTTAGATAAAATTTTGTTTACTAGATAGATATGATCTGGGAACCAACCCAGGAAACAGTGCCTCAGGTTTAGATCATTTTGGAGGTGCAGCCAGTCCAAATATTTTTCGACCAATCACCCCATGTCATTGTAAATCAAGTTAGTCTGGAGGATTGTTCTCTACTGTTGACTTTTTGGCAAGTGGAATAATGCACTGCAGGAATGAATCAGGTAATGCGTATTTTCTCAGGATTAATAAAGCATGTAGTAGTATGTCTTGCTTTGTGTCACTGTGTATTTGGGGTATAATATGGAAAAAAAAAGAAAATCATACTAATACTATCTGTAATCAATTTTAAGGTTTTCTTGTATCTAAACAGAAATACTGATGGAAATCTTTAAACACACACACACACACACACACACAGAGTAATAGACTAACAACTTGATTTGGGTGGAATCTAAAAAATCTGATGAAGACACCACCAGGAATATCTCTTCAGCACTTCTTGACTTTCAGGTAAGGAATAAAATCCCACTATTATATAGATGCTCCATGTCATTTAAAGCAAAGACAAAAAGGCAGGGTGAATCAGGTGATTCTCTACCCAGTTAGAAAATGCAGACAGCAGAGGCACAATGATTGTGGTCCTAGAGAACAAAATGGGGCTAATAATAAATTCCAGACCTTAACTGCTTAAGTTAATTTGGGCTTGCACTTTTCTGATGTTTTCTTTCTTTTTGCTCTCTTTTGTTTGTCTCATCTTCCTGTCTTTCTTGATCTCAACAACACTTAACACACACACATACACATAAAGACACATGCAACTCATCACACTTTTTGTTACCATTCTCAACACAGATGCTTTATACATTTGGGTGCTAAACTAGGTTAAGCCATAGAAATCTGTATGACCAAGGATACTTAATGAATTAAGCCTGTAAGATGACAAGCACAAGTATTCTGGTTTTCCAAACTTCCCAGAAAGAAATTTGCTTTTATTTCTCTTTTTTAAATTTGTATAAAGATCCAGCAATTTTCTTTTAGGTTGTACTCTGTCAGTGAGCTATGAATCTTTCATTAGAATCCATTTTATGTCAAACCAATGGTAAATGTGGAAGACAGCTAACAGAGAAAAAATGATCAAAATACCTAAAATCATAGGATTTAATTTGGTTAATTTTTTTAATCAAATAGGGTATTAGTGATAAGCCTTTATGAACATAGAAATTAAGACTGTAAAACCACTCTCTTATAGTCCAGATTATGATCAAGTGTAAATGCAAGGGGTGTTAAATTTTACCTTTCATATAAAAATATAGGAATATCATATATTTTGTATGGTTTAAGAAACCAGAAGCAACAGCATTACCTAGAAGCTAACAAAATGTGTTCCAAGGAAACAAAAGCATAAGCATCACCTAGGAATTTGCCAGACATCCAGCCTTGGGTTCTAACCCAGCCCTACTGAATGAGATCTGCATTTTAATAAGATCCCCAGGTGATTTGTTTTCACATTAAAGTTTGAGAAGAGCTGTCATAGAAGATGCAGAAGAACACCTGAGTTGCATTGCAGAGAAACAAGTGGAGTATTTGAATGATGTTTTCTAAGTATATTTACAGTTTCTTGCATTTTTAATGAAAATGAACAGTTGCTTTTTTTCTGTCAAGATCATATCCCGAGAAACCATGATACTACTGACCTCATAGTACAAAATAATTTACAAAAGTGTCTAAGGAAAATATGACTCAATTTGTTCTTATAACCATTCAGCCATATGCATGTTAACCAAACTGCCTTTCTCCTTATGAACAGAAAATGACAATCAGGATAAATTGTCACTTCCTCAGAATGAATAGTAAATAGTTTCTTGAAAGTCTGATATTTGGAGGAAAACTATATTTTCTAGGTCCTAAAATCTTTCTTGTAGTAATAACTCACCACACTGTATTCATTGTCTTTTACCACACTGTATTCAAATGGCCAAAAAGATTTAATTTAATTCCCTAAAAACTTAGTGTACAACCTGAGAGGAATCAAGATCCAGATAAACTATAGAGTTGCTATAGATTTGAAGGTTTGAAAATAATGATGTTTGTGGTCATATACATATGTGCGTGTGTATATATATATGTATATATATATATACACTACTTAAGAGAGTACTATTTATTTCATTTATATTATTTATTTCATTTATATTATGACCTATTAGGTAAGAGTACTGAATTTCACTCATTTGAGGAATACAGTTTCAATTTTTCATTACCAGTTATATTAAATATGGAATATAAATATAAATATAGCTATAACAGGCTATCTTTATGATTTTAATGGTCTTTATCTAATTATCCATTTGCATCAAATCTTCATTTATAATCACAACTCTGTAATTTATAAGAGTTCTGATATGCCAATATAACAACTACCTAACAATTTTATCATGACTGCCTAAACATTTTATGATGCCTTAATTCAATATCCCTGCTGTACCCAGTAGTTGTCACTTAGATAAAGATGACATGCTGCTTTATATCTCTGATGAAATTTCAGACTAATAGAGCTTTGCCACATAGAGAAAAATAAAAGTAGTCATTTTTAAATTTAGGTGGCAGTATAAACCTAGATTGAGGTTGGTAAGATCATAGCAAAGAAGGCTATTTGTCACAATGATCAGTAAAGTTTGGAGAAATAGTTGTTTGTGCTGTTAAAAACAAAAATAAAAACAAATAAAAATATCTAGCTGCATTTGCAAAGAATTTATTGATATCTTTATCTGGGATCTTCCCTGGAAACTTTGCTTCACATTCCCTTAAGTGTCTACATTATCAGTTACTCCAGTATTCTTAATTTTATACTCTTGAATTTATATCTGATAATTAGTAAGACTTAGAAAACTGACATTTATATTCAAAATTTTAAAAAATAATTATTTGAAGATATTTTTCAGGTAAGGGAAATACTTACAGTTGGAGTTTTAAAATATATCTTTGATGATGTGCCCTAAAGTTCAGTTAGAATTACTGAAATGACTTAGAAACAATAAAATGTTGAACTACAGTTATGCAATAGACATATTTCTTTTCTAAAATTTAAGTTAAATAAATTTATTACAAGCATTTACTTATTCATATTCAAGCTTACAATCTTATAAAATGGAAAATGCAGATTTAAAAAAATCCAATAGAATTCTGACTGATGAACTAAGCTTCAGTTTACAAACTAAGATCTTAATTTCGATGAGCTGGTTTAGTAAGTTAAAATGGAGTTAAAAGTTAATTATTCTAAAAACATTGTTAGATGGCAGTTGTTAAAAATCACATTCTCTCAGTAGGAATTTTTTTTAAAGGTTGTTTATATTTTGGAAGAAATGGCCAATTACTAAATATGTGCTTATATGTTGGAGAGGGAAAACTTACACGTAGAAGAAAGTTATTATGGGTTAAATAATTTATCCTTATAAACTTATGTGAACTAATTTATCTATTTTTTTGGTTTATTTATTTATTTCTATAACCTAAGTGAACACTTAACTGTTCTGAAACTCTTGTCTGAATAAGGAATGATCACAGACACCTATATAATAGCGGTGTGACTTTACTTCACACCCAGCATGTTCCTACATAGCCTGGAAGCAAGGGTTTTGACAGAGTAAATGGAGTAGTATCTTTCTGAGAAAGAGGAAAATCGATGAATCTGTATTCAGCAGAAGCACCCTGCTGGTCTCAGCTGTCCAATGCTGAGCTATCAGTTTCCTCATTGATACACAGTGGCTATTCCATTTACTCTTTTAAAAAGTGCTCCCTCTAGATAACAGTAAAAGAAAGAAAGCAAGTATCAATAAAGTAGGAAATTCCCTGTACAAGCTCTCAAACAGAGGGGAAAAAAATAGATCAAGCTTTCCTGGGGTTCAGTGTTTGTGTAGAATGAGCTCAGTACCACAACTCTGTTTGTTAGATCTATGAAATTTTCCTGAGTACAACTTTAAGTATATTATTTTCTTTATTTCTGGCACTTACAGTTAACACAAAATCTGAGGGTAGCCTTCTACAATTTCATCTTTTTTTTCTTCCTACACAGATAGGTGTAATACATAATATAACCAAGGCTGTATAATATTAAAATAATTTCTACTTCAGTTTTAATACAGGAAACGATATCACATAGAAAATCTTTGGGGATATTTCTAGAGGGAAATAAGAACGTGCATATCAATTTTGACTCAGGTTTGCCACAATATCCCTACTCACAGAATAAATATTTACGTAGCAACTATTAGAAGATAACACATAAAGAAGGTATCTCTAACTACTTCTATATCTCCACTTGCAATCCCGGGCCATTCTATCTTCTCATTATTCTTTTGGGACTATGCACGTTATACTTGCTCATCCCAGCTTTATTTGTAATGCCTCTTATCTCTTGCCAAGCATAGCTCTGATTTCTGCACACCTTCCTATTTGGGCAAGACATTAAAGGTTCTTATCATTTCCATTTCAAAGTGATCTTAGGAAAGTACAAGAACTCAGAGTTCAGCTCTTAACAGGATGATACCCTTTGAAATAACCATTCCAATATTGTCCTTGAAATAACATCTGTAGCTCGCCATCAATGTTTTCTTTTCCCAGTTCTGCTGTGGCTTTTACACCTGCTAAATCATATAAAAAATAACTAAGAGTTTTTTTTGTTTTTTTGTTTTCCCCTCTAGAATATGTATGTTAAGCTAATTGGAGAATTGTCTTAATGTTGCCTGCAAGCATGCATAAATGTTATATAAACATACCATCATTATTGCTAAAATAACTGAACGTAAACAAGGTAGGCAAAGTAGCTTTGCAGTCACACATTGCCTTCATTTGATGTTTTATAATCACACACAAAAATTTCACATTCTGCATTACTTTAATCTTTAATACCAAATCTACAAATGTGAATTCATGGAGACACTCCACTAGAATATGTTTTGGTAAATAATTATTGTTTTCAGTGCCAAATAGCAATATGTGCCAAAAGACCACTGTATTTTACCTGTTAGAAATTACAGTTTGGTTAATACACAATGTGCATGAAAAAAAGCATTAATTTTTAGCAATTAATGCTTATTGCTTGATGAAAACACTAAAACTTACATTTTCAAATAAACAACTTAGCTCTAGATTCTTCCTTCAATTTAGCATAGAATTAATAATGTAGCAGGAACTTTTTGAACCAATTCTTTTATTTCAGATATGAAT
This sequence comes from Mirounga leonina, assembly GCF_011800145.1. NCBI lineage: Eukaryota > Metazoa > Chordata > Mammalia > Carnivora > Phocidae > Mirounga > Mirounga leonina. Next base: position 30,984,343 of record NW_023270320.1, on the reverse strand, counting down.
CTCTAAAAAAGAAATTTTTTTTTTAAGATTTTTTATTTATTTGAGAGAGAGAATGAGAGAGAGAGAGCATGAGAGGGGGGAGGGTCAGAGGGAGAAGCAGACTCCCTGCTAAGCAGGGACCCCGATGCGGGACTCGATCCCGGGACTCGGGGATCATGCCCTGAGCCGAAGGCAGACGCTTAACCGACTGAGCCACCCAGTCGCCCTAAAAAAGAATTTATTAAGAAATGTCTATGTGCATTATCCTTTGCTAGGTGATTAAAAAATAAGTTAAAAAATAAAAAAGCAATATTATTTCAACTGGATAAAGCCAATATTCTTGTCACCAAATGCCTCTTCTTTTCTTACTTAGATATACAATCCCTGGTATTTAGCATGACACCTAGCCACGTGTAGAATATTTCCAAGTCTTCCCTGCAGTAGAGGTAAATGGATTTGAATGGAGGGATTATTATCATTATCAGATAATGAAAGCATCGATATTTAAAGAGGACAGTCTCATTAGCCTGAGGGTGGGGCGGGGGTGGGAGACAACAGAAACAATAAGCTAAAACAGTAGATATAAGAAAAATTCCCAATTTTTGAAGTAAAATGATCAACCTATAAAAGCATTTTTTTCTAATGCTCAACTAGAAAAGGGAACAAAAGCTAAGATATTATTAGCAATAACAACAACCCAAAAGAGGAACTGAATAACTGGAAAGACTAGAGAAAGTGGCTGTAGCAAAGATTTCTTGGTCATTTTTGCTTCGCAATGTTCAGGTAATATAATGCAAAGTCAAGATTCCACAAGCTAAATGTCAATGCAATATTAATAAAAATCCGGAAACTTTCTTAGGCAATTTGCTGAAATTTATAACATTTATGTATTTATAAATTTATATATCTATAATATTATAAACATGTATATGTTATATGTTATCTTATACTAAAGATCTTGAATATGACTCAGGCTGCAAAATTGAAGAATGAGGGAAGTCTTTCACTGGTAGTTAAGACATTATTATGTCATAGTAATAAAAATAGTGTGGCATTTTCACAAGAACAGACAAACTGACCCATGTGCAAAATGGGAAAATTCAGAGATAGAGTCAATATCTATTGAATTAGGCACCATGAAAAAAGGGAGAAAAGATAGGTTAGTAGAAGATGGAAAAACTGTCAAACCATATGAAAAAAATAATACTGCTTCCCTAGTTAAAATGATTTAATTTACAAAGAAAAATATTAAAAATGTAGTAAATGTATGATGAGATACTCAACATCATTGGTTATGTTATTTCTCCTCTCTCATTTGTGATTTTATTTATTTGGGTCCTTTCTCTCTTTCACTCTCTCTCTCTCTCTTTTTTTTTTTTTTGATAAATCTGGCTAGAGATTTATCAATTTTATTGATTTTTTTCAAAGAACCAGCTACTGGTTTCATTGATCTATTCTGTTTTTTTTAGTTCCTCTATCATTTACTTCTGCTCTAATCTTTATTATTTCCTTCCTTCTGCTGACTTTAAGTTTAATTTTTTTTTTCTTTTTCTAGCTCCTTTAGGTGTAAGGTTAGGTTATTTATTTGAGATTTTTCTTGCTTCTTAATGTAGGCCAGTATTGCTATATACTTCCTTCTTAGGACAACTTTTGCTGCATCCCAAAGGTTTTGGGCCATTGTGTTTTCATTTTCATTTGTTTCCATGTATTTTTTTTTAATTTCTTCTTTGATTTCCTGGCTGACCTATTTATTGGTTAGTAGCATGTTGTTTACCCTCCATGGATTTGTGGTCTTTCCAAATTTTGTCTCATGGTTGACTTCTAGTTTCATAGTGCTGTGGTCAGAAGAGGTGCATGGTATGATTTCAGGCTTTTTCTATTTGTTGAGGTCTGTTTTGTGGGCTAATGTGATCTATTCTGGAGAATATTCTTCATGCACTTGAAAAGAAGGTATATTCTGCTGTTTTAGGATGGAATGTTCTGAATATATCTGTTAAGTCCATCTGATCCAGTGTGTCATTCAAAGTCATTGTTTCCTTGTTTATTTTCTATTTAGATAATCTGTCCACTGATGTTAGTGAGGTGTTAAAGTCCCCTACTATTATTGTATTATTATCAATTAACTCCATTATGTTTGTTATTAATTATTTTATGTATTTAGGTTCCCCCTGTTGGGTGCATAAATATTTACAATTGTTATATCTTCTTGTTGGGTTGTCCCCTTTATTATTGTACCATGCCCTTTTTTGCTTCTTGTTACAGTCTTTGTTTTAAAGTCTAGTTTGTCTGATAAAAGTATTGTTACTGCAGCTTCCTTTTGATATGTATATGCATTATAAATATTTCTCCATTTCCTCACTTTCAATCTGCAGGTGTCTTTAGGTCTACAATGAGTCTTTTGTAGGCAGCATAGAGATGGGTCTTGTTTTGTGTGTGTATGTGTGTGTGTTTTATCCATTCTGACATGGTATGTCTTTTGATTGGAGTTTTTTGTTCATTTACATTCAAAGTAATTATTGATACATATGTATCTCTTGCCATTTTATTACTTGTCTTGTGGTTGTTTCTGGGGATTTTCTTGGATCCTTTCTTGTCTTTCTCTCTCATGTTTTGCTGATTTTCTTTAGTGATATATTTGAATTTCTTTTTCTTTATTCTTTGTATGTTTATTAGTTTTTTTTTTATTTTTACATATGGTTACTATTAGGTTTGTGTATAACCTTTTCTGTAAATAGCAGTCTATCTTAAATTGAATGTCATTCAGATTTGAGCCCATTCTTTTCTCCTCTCCTCCCCATGTTTTTGGTATATATTATTATATTATATACCCTTTTGTATGTGTGAGTTCCTTGACTAATTTTACAGAAATTCATTTTTACTGCTTTTGTGTTCCCTGCCTTTATAATGTCACTTTTGGTCTCTCCTTTCCACTCAGAGTCCCCATAACATTTCTTGCAGGGCTGATTTAATGGTCATGAAATCCTTTAGTTTTTGTTTGTTTGGGAAACTCTTTATCTCTCTTTCTATTCTGAATGTTAACCTTGTTAGATAGAATATTCTTGGCTGCAGATTTTTCCCATTCACCACTTTGAATATATCATGCCACTTTCTTCTGGTTTGTCAAGTTTCTGTGGAGAGATCTGCTGCTAACCTTATTACTGGTCTTCTTTGTAAGTTAGGGACTTATTTTGTCTTACTGCTTTTAGGATTTTTTCTTTATCTCTATATTTTGCAAAGTTACCTACAATGTTGTCTTGGTGTTGGCCTACTTTTGTTGATTTTTGATGGCAGTTCTCTGTGACTCCTCAATCTGTATATCCTTTTCTTTCCCCAGTTTAAGGAAGTTTTCAGCCATTATTTCTTCAGATAAATTTTCTGACCCCTTTTCTCTTTCTTCTTCTTCTGGGACTCCTAGAATATGAATATGAATAAGAATATGAATATGAATGTTATTATGTTTGGTGGAGTCACTAAGTTCCCTAAGTCTATCCTCATTTTCCATAATTCTTTTTTTTTTCTTTTGTTCAGCTTCATTGTTTTCTATCACTTTGTCTACTAGGTCATTAATTCATTCCTCCGCTTCTCCCAGCCTGCTGCCATTGCCTCAAGCATGTTTCAATTTCATTTATTGCACTCAACTATGATTGATTCTTTTTCAACTCTTTTATCTCTGTGTGTAAAGGTCTTACTGATGTCTTTTATTTTTTTCTCAAGCACAGTGTGTATCTTTATGATTGTTGCTTTAAATTCTCCATCAGGCATATTACTTATATCTCTTTTGCTTAGAACTCTGGCTATGGCTTTATCTTGTTCTTTCACTTTGGATAAATTCCTTTGTCTTTGCATTTTGTCTAAGTCTCTGCCTTCTTCTCTGTGTTAGAAAAGCCAGTTTGTAGTGCCAGGGCCTGGCACTTCAGGGAGTGTCTCTGGTGTGTGCTGTGTGCACTCTGCTGTTGTGTTCTGGCTGCTCCATCCTTCAGGCCAATTGTCTGCAGAGTCTTTCCTTGCCTACTGTGGGCAGTGTTTGGTCTCTGGCCTGAACGGGGCATGTTTTAACTAGATGTGCTCTGGTTTGCTTGTGAAATGAGACATGTCACCACCTCCACCAGAACTGAGGCCCTGCAAAACTCTGTTCAGAGATGTGGTATGGGCAGGGTTTTGTGCTGCACTGCTGGGGGAGGGGCCCTCTATGCTGAGACTGAGGCAAGCATGTCTGAGAAGGGCAGTGCCACCAGAGCACAGAGGGTAGGGCTTGGTAAAAGCAACTTAGGCATGCAGTGCCAGTGTTGCGCTGCTTCCCACAGGTGTCTGTTTTTATGTTGAGGAGTGGGGAAGTAAATGGCACCCAGCCAGCTCCTTTGTTCTTACAGAGGTATTTCCATGAATGCTGCCTCTCAAGGACATGCTCCAAGAAGAGCTGATAAATTTTCCACTGTATGCAGCAGGTGCTCTTCAGATTACTGTTTCCATGCCCTCTGCTCCCAATTTGTTTGCTTGCCTTCTTTCTAGAAGCAGTGCACTGTCCTCAGGGCTCTATCCCAGTCAAGCCCACTGACTTTTAAAATAGCACCCATGATCCATTTCCCCCTTAAGCCACTTCTCTGCACTTCCTACCTTCTTTAATATGTCCTCTCTACTCTTTAGTTGTGGTGTTTGTTCTGTCAGTCTTCAGGTTGATTTCTGGGACATTTAGGATGATGTGATAGTTATCTCGTTGTGTCTGTGGGATGAGGTGAACCTAGGGTCCTCCTATTCTGCTGCTTTCTTCCTGCTTCCCAGGGGATTGAGTGATGGTAATAGCCAAAGACTTAGGTAGAAAGAAAAAAGAAAGAAAGAAAAAAAAAAAAAGAATCTCATTAATTGACAACACTAACTAACCTATTAGGACTGGCTACTAGAACAATCAGGGCAAACACATCATTACTTTCAGTGCCTAAAAGGCAGGAGAAACCTTTCATTCAGATTAGATCTTCAAGGAAAGGCCAGCCACTGGTGAAAATCTCCCACTTCAAAAATCTGATGAACAAGGCTATATTAGTGCTCTAAGAACATCATTAGGAAGATTTGTACTTTGGCTTGAGAAGTAGAAATGATGAGGTACAAAATAGCTCTAAAAATAAATCTTTAAAGCATTAGGTACCTGAATTAAGTTGAAATACCCCAACTTTCTCTTTATTCAGATATCTTTAGTCTATGGCCTCTGTTAATATATTGAATTAGAATAACACACATGACCCCAGATATTAACCCTGTTGAAATTACCCTTGTAGTGGGGCGCCTGGGTGGCTCAGTTGGTTAAGCAACTGCCTTCGGCTCAGGTCATGATCTTGGAGTCCCGGGATCGAGTCCCGCATCGGGCTCCCTGCTCGGCAGGGAGTCTGCTTCTCCCTCTGACCCTCCTCCCTCTCATGCTCTCTGTCTCTCATTCTCTCTCTCACAAATAAATAAATAAAATCTTTAAAAAAAAAAAAGAAATTACCCTTATAGCTGAGATTGAATACAATGCTCCTGCAGAGCCATTTTATGCTCCTTGTTTTTTTTTGTTTTGTTTTTTGTGTGTATGTTTGTGTGTGTGTTCAATGGCATATCTTATGTGTGACTTATGGTAAATATATACTGGGGGCAAAAGGTATCTTAAGAAGGAGGAGAATTAATTAGTCATTATACAAAGAATTTCAGGTCTGAAATTGACACCATCTATCACCTGCTCTAATTTTTCAATTTACAGGTGAAAGAGCAGGCTGAGCAAAGTGACCTGGCTTGGTCAAGGTCACACAGCTAATCAATGATAAATTCAGATTCCCTCAAGTCTTGTCAAACCGGTGTTCTTGCCTACATAGCAAAATTCTCCATAGTACTAGAGTGCTTCAGGGAGTGCCTCAAAAGACCAAGCAGGTGGTCCTCCAGCCCCTCCTCCTAGCTTTGACCTGGGAAGATTTACTATATACTGGACTTTCAGAAATTATTTTTGGAAAAACGTTTTTTGGTTTTTTTTTGTTAAATGGAAAAAATAAACATTGTTTTACTTAATATTTTTTATTGTACTTGCACAACATTAGAGCATTAATTATGCATTTAACTCACATCCTATTATTTTTAATAAATGCAACTTTTGCATTATTTCAAAAAATTAGTTGAACTTTAGGTATGTGACAAATGGTATGTAAAATTCCGGAGCTACAATGATAGTCAAGATATGGTTTCTGACTTTAATTTCCTTCAGGGAGGGATAGGGAGAAATAGGCAGTTGAGAAAGACTTTAAAATTAGTATGAGATACAGATAGGAAGGCCATTTCACCCAGTTGAAGTGCTCAAAGAATGATATAAGCAGAAATATGATACATAAACAGTATATAGGAAAAAAATAATTGTGACAAATGGTCTAAGTAGAAGAAAGAGCATGTAAAAGTATCATGAAGCATGTGAGAGTAGAGCATACTTTAGAACCTAGAATTAATTCTGAATGGATGTGGGAGAAACTAGAATCGTGGAGTAAATAGTGTGGCATGGAGAACAGAAAGTATGGGCTTCATCATGAGATTGATGGGGTTCGAGTCCTGGCTGCACAGACAGTGTAAACTTGATGACATACTTTTAACTCTCATGTCCACTTTTTCCTCTTCAATTTGTGTCAGTAATAAAATGTGACAATGCTAAAATATACAACAACTAACATGAGATAATTCATTGAAATAATGAGATGTGGATGTGAATACAGACAGCTTTAAATTGGAATCATGGCTTTGCCCCTAAATAATAGCATGACCTTAAGTTGAGACTTTAACTGCATGCCTCTTCAATGTCTTTATATGTATAATGGGTGGAAGAATAATATGTTACATAGTTGCCTTATGTGAATTAATGGGTTTTTGTATGTTCAAAGTACCCACATAAAATTGTCTGCCACACAAAACAGCTCAAAATTTTTTATTTTAAATTTTAGGTGTATATATGTGTGTATGTATGCATGTGTCTACTCATCTATCTATCTATCATCTATCTATCTATCTACCTACCTATCTACCTACTTAGATGAGAAGATGACATTTGAAGATCAAAGGAACAAATTATGTGGGTGTTTGGAATAGGCAATAAAAATATATGCCTACATATTTCTGTCTATATATGTAGACAGATACAAAGTTAAATGGAGGTACCCAGCATATTTGAGAAGGGGTAAGGAAACAACTGTGGCTAGGGCAGAATGAGGAGAATAACAGCATGTGTTAAATTCTGAGAGATATGATACAGTGCATGAGAAAATGGTGAATACAATGCTTGGGATTGAAGCACCGTAGGGACTTGAAGCTATTATTCTAAGGGAAAAGGAAAGGTATTGGAAGTATTGGAGTTTTATGTTGAAAGAGTAGTGGTCTTAATCATTAGCTGCTTGGCTGGGAACAAATTAAGGTAGGAGGTAGTGGGGAATCATTGCATTAATCTCAGGAAAAGGGGATGGATACTTGAAACAAGATGATAGCAATGGAAATATGGAAGGATGTGGTTGGACCCAGGATATATATTTAGGGTAGAGCTGATAGTACTTTTCCACAAATTGGTTATGAACAAATGAGAAAGAAGATCTTGTAACAGTAAAACAGAAAGTGTGTTAGATTATAAAAATGGCCACTATAGAATATTGCAGACATGCCTTGTACAAGCTCTCAACTAGGCTTTAAGAGGCCTTTAGGCTTCCTGTCTTGCTGCTTTTGGGATCCCTGCACCACCATCATGTGGAGAATTCCATTAAGCCTGTTGGATGAAGAAAACCATAGGCCTCAAAGCTCTCTTCCTTCTGACAGCCAGCCAATCTCCAAACACAGAGCATGAAGCTAAACAACAGCTGTCCATAGACCAGCCAAAGAATTGCCCAATGAGCTTAGCCTCATTTGCCAAAAGACAGAATTTTGAACCAAATGATTGGATGTATTCTTAACCACAAAGTATTAAGGTGGTTTGTCATGCTGCAAAAGATAATTGTTACAATGGATCTATAAATTCTTTGCTGGATTTGGATCAGAGTGTCACGGTCTCCTATAGATTGTGGTATAAAGTAAAATTGTCTATTATAATGTGAAGCAAATTTTTTTTTTCTTTACATCTGATCCCCAAAGACCAGAGGCTTCCAGGACATCTTAGTAACACTAAAACATCACACACTGGTTAAATTCATCAGTTTTTTTATCATAAAGTCAAACTATAAATAATTCTCAATATAGGTTCATACAACTATATATTCTGAGTCTACTCCTCTCCTACTTGGCTGGAAGACTTTTCCTTATCTTCTCTCTCCTATATTTCCAACAACTTCTTCCCAATCTTTACTCTCAGTTGATGACTTCCTTCCAATTTCACTTGGGCAGGGCGGGTACGGGAAGTTCAAAAGAAAACTTCCACTATAAACAACCAACTTCACAACTCTTTGGATCTTTGCTTGTACACCATATTTTTCCTTCCATTATGTTATTATAACTGATCTAATCTCATTTTTCTATGTGAAACAGAGACTAGCCTACCCATTTCTGTACAGGATCATATCTATACTCATCTTTCCCATTTCTTCTGCATTGAGTTGCCTTTTTAAATTAGGTCTTTCTTTAATTTCCACTTTTCAAGCCAAATTCTCAAATTAAAAAGGTAAGCATAATCAATTTTACAATAAGTATGAATAATTTAATTTTCTTAAATGAAGATTGACTCTGATGAGTATATAAACAGATCAGATTATTTTAAACATTTACAAACTAATGTGGGCACTTATTCTCCTACATGGATTCACCATCACGATACATACAATTTTGAGAAACGGTTAGCATTTTCAGGATACAATATTTTACTATTCAGGACCGTTTCTTAGGACATTTATGAAAGGAAATAGTAATCACAGTTTTCTTCATTTCTTCATATTTTGTTTATATTATATTTATTAAATTTAAAAGCATCTTATTTCTGTCTTTTGTCCTTGCAAAATGTTTTTCTAATGCATCTAATTAGAACTCAGGGAGTTATATTATTCATTTGGCAACAGAGGTATACTAGATGCCAGCTGCAAGGTTTTGAACTTCAAAATCTGGAATTTAAGATTTCTGAAATAATAACTCAATTTATTGTTGGCATTGCAGAAATGGCGCTGATGTTCTCCCTATGCAATAAATATGGTACTCCCTTAGGTAATTCATTAAAAGTTTCATAGAAAATATTTTCATTAAATACCTTGGGAATTTTTATTGGTTACCTTTTCTTATAAAAATAATTAATTTTTAAATTAAAGTTCTCCTTTGTTTTTTACATAATCTTTATATTAAAAGATTGTTTAATGTTTTGAAGCCTGTTAGAAAAATATTTTCCAAGATGACCTTCCCTTCATTCGTTGGCAGGATTTTCTGGTGTAGTAGAGAATGATGATGTTATTGCTTGGAGCAGTATTCCAGCTGTGCTCAGCAGGCAGGAGAATCTCAGTCTAGACACACTTATCAAGTTTGTGTGCATGTACAACATTACAGAAATTGGATGAGGTGTCCTGGAGAAGGCTATGAATGATCAACAGTCTAGTGATATGATTGGTGCTGGCTTTTCTGGGACAATTCTGAATTAAAACATATTTTTAAAATTTCCATTTGAGTAAAATTCACCTCACTGATCATATATTTTGACAACTGGTTTAGAAAAAAATCTATCTTCTATATTTCAGAAGCTCAAGAACATTGTCCCTTAGGTAATAACATCATAGCCATACTGCAAAAATTAGCATGATTGACTGGTAGTAGAGAGATATGGTATGTTTGCTTCAGGTAGAAATGGAAATTTACATACACCTCATATCCACTTTCTGAGAATAGTTAGAAGTCAAATAGCCAATAGACACTGAGGCTTGTGGAAGTGTGGATATTTTTGAAAACCATGGAAAATGTTTTAAAGCAGCTACTATAGAAGAATACAACTGAGAGACAAGAGAAACAAATGGAATTCAAATTCAAAAAAATCTAGAGATGTTTTAGTGGCAGGGATTTAAAATTGAATAACAGCATTTTCCACACCCTTATATATAATACATAACCTGGAAGAAGAACAGAATAATCAAAGAAAAATAGAATGAGTTTGGCAGAATTTGACAAGAGCAGAGTATCAGGGAACTAAATGTGCCATAGTATAAATCTACTATTGTAATATCTTATCATGAGATCTAAGTGGTTGAGGAGGGTAGCCACCCTATAAAACAGTATGGAGGTTCCTCAAAAAGTTAAAAATAGAATTACCCTATGACCCAGCAATTGCACTACTAGGTATTTATCCAAGGGACACAAGAAGTTATTCGAAGGGGCACATGCACCCCAAAGTTTATAGCAGCAATATCCACAATTGCCAAAAAGTGAAAAGAGCCTAGATGTCCATTGACAGATGAATGGATAAAGAAGATGTGAGATTTTATATATATATATATATATATATATATATATATATATATATATATATATATTACTCAGCTATTCAAAAGAATGAAATCTTGCCATTTGCAATGACGTGGCTGGAACTAGAGGGTATTATGCTAAGTGAAATAAGTCAGTCAGAGAAAGACAAATACCATATGATTTCACTCATATTTGGAATTTAAGAAACAAAACAGATGAACATGGGGCAGAGAAGGAAAAATAAAATAAGATAAAAACAGAGAGAGAGAGAGGCAAAACATAAGAGACAACTATAGGGAACAAACTGAGGATTGCTGGAGGAGAAGTGGGTAGGGGGATGGGATAATTGATGAAGGGCATTAAGGAGGACACTTGATGCAATGAGCACTGGGTGTTATATACTACTGATGAATCACTAAACTCTACCCTGAAACTAATAATACACTAAATGTTAACTAACTTGAATTAAAAAAAAAAAAAGTGAGGAAATCAAGTCAAATTTAGCAGTAGTAGTGGATGAGAAAAGTGATATATTTCGAAGAACTGGAGTTTACAATGACTGTGAGCAGAATAAATTAGAAAAAGAAAATGAGAGAAGTTGAAAAAGAATGTGTGGTTAAAGAAGGAATTGATTTTGAAATATTCATGGTGGAATAATATTAAGTAGTAATGAAATACAAAATGGGTGTATATTTAAAAATAATCAAAATGGGATGGAAATGAAATGGTTTAACATGGTGAAATAAAGAATCTTTGAAAAAAGACAAAATAAAACAGAATAAGTAGACGTTAATAATTTTCTAAAAATGGAAGATATCGTTAAAGATAGGGCAGCAGCTATCCTTAATAACCATGGTGATTGAAGTACATGGCAATTGTTTCTTCTAAGTTCCTAAATTAGAGCAACAAGAAAAGGTCCCTTTAATAAAGTCCTGGAAGGCATGGTAGTATCGAGGAAAACAACACAACAACAACAGTTTACTATTGATTCAAGGAAGAAAACAGCATTTTGTAACAAACTGGGGGAAAGTTGAAGAAAAGAATGCAGTGGTTATGACAGTGACCAGCTAGCTGTAAAGGACTCACAGTCCTGCACCTACCCCAGTTCCTCTGTAGAGTGCAAAACATCTTGGATTATCACATGCCCAATGGGGATAATTTAATTTAACTGTAATAAGAGCCAACAAATCTGCATGGGGCCACTCCCATGAAGGAAGAAGTGACCCCACTATAGTAGATGAAGGAAGCACGGTCTAATTAGAGCCCAATTATAAGATGCAGCAGCAAATTAAAAAAAAAAAAATTGCAACATCACTGAAAGCAACAAAAGGCTAAGACCCTGAGGAAGATGATCTTGCTCTGAATAAATCAAGAGAAGTCACGAGTTCATCAGCTATATTTCAGAGGATATCAATGTGTAGAGTCCAATTATAAAACCAACCTAGCCAATTCTAATTACAGTATAATACGTTTGTAAATTCAGACCCATCTTTCTCCGAACATCATGATGTTACTAAGCCCCCTATTTTGCACATAAATCTATAAACCCTCTCGGGTTGAAAAATGGGAGGAAAAACATCTAAAGAATATAGCATTTACAAAACTAAGTTACTTAAAGTGAAACTGAAGGAATTACTATTACACAGTGGGTATAAATAGTCTTAGCCACACACCAAGTTGGATGGGGATTATGATACATTATATATTATTTGTTCAAAATTATTTTCTCTCCATCAGTGCTTCATAACCTTCCTATCTACCCCACTGACTTTTGTCTTGGCCATGTGACTTGCTTTCTTCAATGGATTTTGAGCCCACTTGACTGGCAATGTCTAAGCAGAAGCTTTAAATACATTCTATTCATGTAGTTTCACTGGGGGCCTCTTCATTTCCCTCCACCCTGATAACAAAATGTCCTCCCCAAGCCAACTGGAAAAAGCAATGTAAGCACCAAGATACTGTTTTTTGGGGTTTTGGAGGGGTTTTGTTTGTTTTTGTTTTGACACAAGTATAAAAGCTTACTGACCATGGATTTATCAAAAAATTACATAAATTATATTAAAGTAAAGGGCCTCTTCAAATAAAAAGATCAAATGGGACAATAAGAGCTAGTTCTGATAGCTATTATCACTAGATTCTGTTATTCAACATGCCTGTCTCCTACAGATAATCATTCACCTAGGGAATTTATAGACTTAGAATATAGTTCTCTATCTTTGCTTTTCCATTCATTTTGATATATTTTTTTTGTGGTAGCAATTATCTACACTGTGATAAATTTTCATATGTATCTTTTATATGGAACATGCTTATGTCTTCTCCCTTTATCCCTTTGCCCAGATACTAATGTGACTAACATTTTCTTATTACATAAATTAAGTCACTAAAAACTTTCAATTTATCTTGGGATGGTCAAATTTTACAGAAAATCATTTATGAAATTTAAGTTCTACGGTTGAATAACTGCAGAACACGAGAACCAAAGATAAAGCAAACGAGAAAATTAAAGATGCTTATAATTCCACTACCTACTGATAGCCACTATTGAAATATTGACATGAATTCTTCCCCCAAAAAACTGGGATAATATTCAATGTGATACACTTAAAAATATGTAGCATAATGAATTGTTAATTAAATTAGATATACTTCCATTGCATTCAAATTTATAAATTGACTTAACTTACTTAGCCATTTCTTATAATTTTGGACTATAGTCCTTTGAGTTAATTAGGTAAAAACTAAAAGAAATATTTCTGTTGATTTAATAAAAGTTCTGAAAATGTTTTGCAGCTTGGTTGTTATTGCATACTATTTACCTTAGAGAAATTTCTTAATGTGATTCTAAACTATGTCTACCACAGCTGTCTCTTAATATTGATAACAGTGAGAGAGAAATAAATAGCTCTAATTACTTCTTCAAGTCCTAGAAATCAGACACTGGATTTAGGTCTACTGTACTCCAAAGCAATCTGTAGTCAGTAGACCTTAATATTCTCTCTCCTTTACATACATAAAACACCAAAATTGACAGAACTAACTATTGGCATCATTTTGTTGGACTTGAATAGCCTGGGTCCACCTAAAGATTAAAAATGTCCTATTTCTAATGGAATTGAGCACAAGATCTTGCTAGATAAACTTGGGCATTCTAAAATTTAATCAAAAGACAAATAATGTCAAGGTAACAATATTATCCCATAGTAAATCTGTAATATCCCATTTCTAATTTGCATGGGAATCTTTATTCTTCCGAGAATGCTACTTATACCTCTAAATATTGAAATATGAAAAATTCTATGTAAGAAAGAGATAAATATCAGGGCAGTGGAACAAATGAAGTTGTCTTGATTTCTTTTTATTGCAATGCCCTGTATTTTCTTTGTATGTGAAAAAAACAAAAAGAAAAATGGCTTGGGCGCCTGGGTGGCTCAGTTGGTTAAGCGACTGCCTTCGGCTCAGGTCATGATCCTGGAGTCCCGGGATCGAGTCCCGCATCGGGCTCCCTGCTCGGCGGGGAGTCTGCTTCTCCCTCTGACCCTCCCCCCTCTCCTGCTCTCTCTCTCTCATTCTCTCTCAAATAAATAAATAAAATATTTTTAAAAAAATGGCTTTCTAATCATTCTGCTTCAAAAAACAAATACTTATGTAGAGATACTTAAGTACAAACTGAGAAGGTTTTTTCCATGACTACATTTAAATGTGACATCAGTCCACTTTCTCCACATAACAGAGTGTTCATTAAAGTCTGCAAGCTGCTGCAACAGAGGTCTTTTGTCAAGGTTTCTGTGCATTTCCCCTTTGGTTTCATATTTTTAATTGGCTTAACCAAAAAGAACACAATCTCTACCTGGTAACAGGATGATATCCAAGTCTCAGATTAGCTTTCTTATCTCTAGTGGCTATCTCTAGCAACACAGAATACTAACGAGCAAAATATACAGACCTCTGTGGCTAGAAAAAAAGGGAAAGATGATCTTCATTTTTGGAAAGTTTACCACTAGACCACATGGCTCCATGCAATTTTCTCTAGTGTGGTCTCAAACATATTGTAAGTAGACTTCCAATGAGTTGAATTCCTTTTGCTAAGGTGTTATATTGCCAAGCTGTTAGAGTAATGCAGCTGGGTCTAAAAATTTTGGCTTTTTAGTTAAAGCTGAACAGTGTCCACAGATTCTTCTGAGCCACTTCCAACATACAGTAGCAGCTGCTGTGTTTATGTACAATACCACTGTGCAAGTGGTAATTAAATTACAAAATTCGAGATACATACTTGGGAAGCAGCAGGCAGTCAGCACACAACTGGCATTGAGCTAAAACAGAAAAGATTCCTACTTTTAAAACGTAAGTCAAACTAACAAACTTCATACTGCTGTGTACATAAAACGGTGGGTAAAAAACCAACACTGTTTGTTGGAACAGGGCAAGAATCTTTAGAATGAAATATAAAGGGTTTTTCTTTTCTTCATTTTTTCCACATGGGGCTTTAAAAAGTAATTGCAAGGAGCATGAACTCTTTCGATACATTATAAAACAATTACTATTTAACATTCATATCTTACAATAAGTTATTATTTTAGTGCATGTCTGATGTGTGCAAAGTTCTAGTACTAATTTTATATGGGCAGATGACTTTGAAATTATTGTAGGCTTTGCTTTTAACATTTGGGGCATATGAATAAAAATGCCAAAATGTCTCTGATGAAAATAAAAGACAGTTATAGTCATAGGCATTGCATCTACTGGGTATTTCCTCTCTTTGAAAATCTAGATGGAGTATAAATTTTCTTGAAAAGTACCAGCTTTGAATCTAGTGGACAACACTTTTCAGAGTCTGTCATTAACTCCAAAAAAGAAGTTTTAGATGTGGTACTGTCTTCCGGGATATTAACCAAGACAAATGTAACTCAAGTGAGTCTATTTATTCTTTTTTAAATATTTTATTTATTTATTTTACAGAGAGAGAGAAAGAGAGCGGGGCGGGGGGGAAAAGGAGAGGGAGAATCCCAAGCACACTCTGCACTGAGCACAGAGCCCGACACAGAGCCTGACCCAGGGCTCAATCTCATGACCCTGAGATCATGACCTGAGCTGAAATCGAGTCAGACACAACCAACTGAGCCACCCAAGTGCTCCGAGTCTATTTACTCTTAATTAACACTGTCAAATGCTGTAAAGTTCTATGTGTTGTTAAATACATCTTTCCATGTTTTACCGAAAATGTACTCATATCTAGCACATTTTGCAGAAATAATTTATTTTTATTAAGCGATGTTTTATTAAAAATTATAAAATACAGTTTTGATTTAGTTCATACTTGTTCTGTCATCTAATGAAAAAAACTTTAAATACAAGGATCAAAAATGTGAAATAATATATTAAACTAACACAAAAAAATAAACAGGACAACTTGATCTCTTTCAAACTTGATCTCTTTCAAACACTCCCAGAGTTTCAGATATGACTTCCACTCATAGCTCATCTCACTTCTGATACTCCATAATATCACTGAATTTTCTTTATTTTAATATCAAGACAGATGCCAAGGTATAATATGGGAAATTCCACCTGCAGTTCCAGAAGAACTGAGATTTGATCCTGCTTGAATGTTTCATTAGTTGTAAAACCTTGAATGACCATTAAACCAGTGTAAATCTGGGATTCCTTTAAATAATTAAACCTACACCCCCCTCAGGAGTGTATAAAGTGGTTTCTCAAGTTGGGATATACTACCGTACAGGACATTTAGGAATGTGGCTGGAGAAATATGAAATCCATTCAGTTCCAGACTCCCTGAGGTTAGAAGCCATGCTGTCCTATTCACAGCTGTCTTCCATATCCCTGCTTTATGCATTTCATGGAATAGGTACTCAATGTACATTTAATGAATAGAGATTGAAGCATTTCATATTTTGAGGGTACTGACTTTACCAAAAGTTGTATAGTTGCAAAAGAGTTTTCTTTTCATGCTAAAAGTGTTGATTTATTATGCAGTAAACTGCAATATATAAAATTCTAAATAATATGGTGACTTCAAAGACATTTTTCATTTATAGTGATTCTTATTGCCTTAAGTCTTAAGACTTCTTAAGAAATTTCAGTTTACACTTGGGATGGAGATTGCTATTTAGCCATCAAAACTCACTTTTCTGTAATTTTATAACTGGTTTAAGTGGGCTGTCCATCAAGAAATCAAATTCTTCAAGCTCCACATTAGTGAGCCTTGGGTTGATCAATATGTAGTTCACCTCTTCTTTCTGAGCACACATGAAGCTATATTAGCAAGACTTCCTTCTGGTGGGATCATGCAACCAGTCTGGGGCAATAGAATTAATGTCTGACAATTTCTGACCCAGCCACGGACACTTCAACACCTCCCCCACACCTCGACCAAGTTGGCTCATTGTCCAGTTAGATACCAAGAATCCAGAGTGGGATCCCAACACTCTGAGGAAAAATGGAAACACTGATGGAAAGAGTCCATGTCTATGAGTGACTACATAGAAGAGAATCAACCAGAAGACTTATATAAAGAACATCTGCATTTGTTTGTGCAGGAAATGAAGCTCCATTGTATTAAAATAACCAAAATATTCAGGTTTCTTTGTTTACACAGAATAGCTTATCCAAACATAAATAAAATAGAAATTTGTATCTAGAAATAGGGTGTTAACAATAAGTCTTTATGTATCATTGGCTTAGTGTTCAGGTAGTGAATGATAAGGAATTTTACACTGAATCCTAGAAAGATCTATGTTTGTATCAGCAAATTTTTTGGTAAAATTGTCAACTTTGATAGAATGATTATATGTCTCTCTGATAGAAGCTATAAGGTAAAACGTTGGAAAATAATGTCACAGTTGTACGTGTTGGTTGATAACTGACTATTTTGGCAAAATATGACAAGGCAGAAATGAATTCAGGAAGAAATCAGGTGATATATATAAGTAGAAAGAGTATATAAAAGTTCTATAGATTCATTACTTTTCAGTGTTAAAAATCAGATTGCAACTTTATCTCAAAGAGTTGAAAATAAAATTTTAAAAGCCTTGATCAGCACAGGATCATTGAAACTTCTCACGACCAAGGTGATAGAGATCTGCCACGTTATGGTCTGGAGACAGGGGTATTGGAGCAAGAAAGCAATGAGATAAAGGATATTTAAAGTTATGTCTAACAAAGAATTTCAGGATTGATTATTAAAACATCTAAGTGATTAGATCAATTCAGTTCTGAGGAAAGTGTATTGCCTAAGGAACAAGGGGCTCAGGCCAAAAAAAGTCTTTAATTTAAAAATGCCTTCAAATTGACTAATTATATGTTGTTGTAAAGACCCCACCTGTATTTATAATCATCAGGCTCAGCCCTTCAAACGGAGGGAATGGGCTGTGAAAATGAAGAGGCCAGTGACTAACAAGAAGGGAGAGGCTCCTCATTATTCCTCTTTAATTACGGAATTACTGGGAATTTGGGCTTTTCTCCTATGCCTCTCCTGATACTACCCAACTGGAAAGAGCAGGGGGCCTTATGCCTGTTTCATACATGGCCTCAACTGACACTATGGGGTTGCCTTGTTAGCACAGGTAATGAAGAAAATCCTGATTCTCCACTAGGCCTCCTCTGATACTCCCCACTTGGAGAGGGTGAGAGACACCCCATTTCTGCCATGTGGGGGTTGAAGTCTAGCTCCTCCACGTTGTCTCCAATGACACTGTTGAAAGAGGTTCCTGGTAACTTCCTGGTGGGGGCAAAAATCCCAATTCCCTACATACCCTTCTCTGATTTCACCCTGGAAGGGCATGGGGTATTTGGATCACCTCATTGCAATCTGACAAGTGTGGAAGTCCAGATGACTCATCGGAGCTTTGCTATAGTGGGTATGGATGAGGCTACACATTTTTTTTTTTTTTTCTGGGGTATATGACTGGAATAGAGCAGTATTAACTAAATATTTTCTATATCATTATCCTCTCCTTTCCTGATCATCTGGCTAAAAAGAGTAGGATCTTGTTAGGACTTATATTGTCTGTACCCATTGGCATTTTTGGGTTACCACCTTCTCCTACATACTCTGGGTTATAGGAAAACCTAGAAAACTCACCACCATCACATCATTCCTTGTGCCCTGAAGTCCCTGGTTGGTCTGCCTTCTACTCTACCCTTTTCAGAATCTTCTTAAAAATAAAGTTTTATGTATAGTACACAGGGCCTTTAGTTGTACTTAATGAAAGGAATAGAGAAAAGTATGTCTATTCCATCTTCCTGGAAGCAGAAGTTGTGAATATGATATCTAAAGTATTATCATATATAGTAGTATTTGTATGAGAGTGTTTGAGCTCACAAAAAAAAAAAAAAATGTAATACAAGTAAATCATTTTAGAGTTGAGACACCTGAAGCTCAGAAATGTCAAGTGGACTGGTCAAAAATTCTCAGGAGCTATTGCTTTTATTGTGCTCTACATTGCTTCAAGCCTAATGTAGCATTTTACCCCATAAAGATTTCCTATATTCTTGATGCATAGAAAATAGTGAAATTATAATGTTTTCTACCATGATATGAATTTGACAATCTCTCCTTGTAATTATGTCAAATTATGTCAAATAGATATGCTATTGGTTATATTCTAATTTAAAATATTGAACCTTCCAGGTGAATTTTTCATTATCATTTTGTAGTGACCATCATAATCCCTATAATGATTTTTGATTGAAAGTTTTTTGTGTGTGTGTCAAAACACCAACATTAACGTTATCCTCTCACTTTTAAAATTCAATCTTTCTTCTGTGTTCTTGTAAGAGGAACACAGCTGGATCTGTAAAAATAAAGAAATTAATTAATTAATTAATGCAAACTTACAATCTCCTATTAACTAGTACTTTGCCATCAATTTGGAAGCACTTGGAATTGTTGCTACCATCCATTTTTCATGTGTCCTTTTAACCCTGCTTTTTCTTACTCCGTTGTCCTCCTTCTGACCTTCCTCAGAACTGATTACTCTTAGCCTGTAACTGATTACTCTTAGTCTGTCTCACCTTTTGTCTACACTTGCTTCAGATATTTGAGGTTATATTTCTATTCTTCACTGACTACAGTTAAATTGCTATTATTTGGGGCACCTGGGTGGCTCAGTCGTTAAGCGTCTGCCTTCGGCTCAGGTCATGATCCCAGGCTCCTGGGATCGAGCCCCACATTGGGCTCCCTGCTCCGCGGGAAGCCTGCTTCTCCCTCTCCCACTCCCCCTGCTTGTGTTCCCTCTCTTGCTGTGTCTTTCTCTGTCAAATAAGTAAATAAAATCTTAAAAATAAATAAATAAATTGCTATTATTTGAATTTGACATTAGAAAGTTAATTTTACCTTTATTCTCCTTGAAAAAATAACAGGGAGCATAGACTCCTTTAACTCTGACAGCCAGCCCTTGTGGTACATGCTGCTTTATCAGCATTATAATTCCGCCTCATTGAATGTTGGTCGAATTGGTCAAGATTGTTGTTTCTGTCATACAATGTCAATTTGTTTGGTCTTCAATATTTCCTTTCAAACTTTTCACTTAGGGTCAACCTTTTTCTTCTCAAATTCTTTATTACTATTTTCCAGGTTTCTTCTATTGGAAGTAAATTCCCTTGGTCTTTTTGTAAAGTGTCTTTTAATTTCATCTATTTTTGTCAAGTCATGGTTTCATTTGCACATAATCATAAAATTGTTTTCTACTCTAAGCAATTTGAAGATGCTTGAGTACGTTTGCACCATATGGAAATTTAATATAAGCATACTGAATACTATGTGCTGTATCCCACTATTTCACTATATTTATATACATGTGTTTTTAAACATGTTCCAATTTGAATGGAGTTCACTCCACAGCTATGTTATTTGTCCAATTTAAGTTATGTTCAATTGTCTCAAATGGACACAGTTATTATTTTGCTACTTGGTAAGTGACTTCACATTGAATTAAAGAACAGTAGAGATATTTTCAGTCCTCCATCTCCTTGCTCTAACTCATCCCAGGTCAACTGAGAAAGTGTTTGGTGAAAACTCACACCATAGAGGCAAAGAAGACATGAAGACATGTGCTCTGTACTTCAGTGCAGTCAAAATTCGTAAGGTATTTTACCAAATGGTAAATGACTATTATTCTCATAGTGAAAGCAGGGCTATGGCAATTAAACTCAGTTAACAATGCAAGGTATTTGAAGATGGCGTATTAGATCAGAAGGAGATACTTAATATGCCATGATCTGTCTATACATGCAGGTGAACATGGTTGTTTTGAACTTGCTGGAGTTTATACAAGTTAGATATGACCTGGTTGTGTTCCCTTGTCTTCTGACTCTATTGTTGCCTTTGAAAAATCTGCAGGTGATCTATTAAGTTTGACTGTTATAAGACAACTCACTTTGGTTTTTTAAGCCTCTCTGGGATATGTATAGAAATCAATTTAAAAATGAAAAAAAAAAATTGTCAGGACTTAAACTGCCGCAATATGATTACATGTTTCATCAGCTGTAAAATGTTCTCAGTTTATCTCCCCCAATTCTACCTATTCTATCCTTCTGGGACTCTTCGAAATTTTCATTTCATTTCAATTTTTAATGAGTCAGCAATTATTGCTTTGCTGTCTCAATACTATAAAAGATGCAAATACATAAGATACAAGATATAATCTTCTCCTTAGTAAGTTCAAAAGGACTTTCAATTAAAATAGAACAAACGATATAAAGAATGGGATGCTTAAGGAAAGAAATGTGCCTCTTGAGTCCTCATCAGAAACACCTTTAGCAGGGGAACAAGAAAAAAAAAATCTCATTTTTCTCCCATCATGTGCATAATGCTGGGGATACTAACTTTCACTTTTCCATGTGTCCATTTGAATACCACAGAATGCCGTTCTAATGGAAGAACAATGAAAAGGAGGTCAAAGAAAATAAAGTTTATGTAACCCTAGGAAATTCCCCACATTTTAACCTTCATCTGTGCCCCTCCATTCTTTTGCCACACCTCTCTGTTCGCCCTATGCAAGGTCATCCCAGGACTTTGAGGGTTTTATTCTCTGCTTCTCTATGCTTTTTCTTCCACCCAAACTGCAGTGTCTACAATTTTCCTGAGTAGGTATTGTGAAACATGTATAATATGTTGATTTTTCTTTAAAAAAAAGTATCTAAATATAAGAAGCTATTTCTGCAGAAATTAAATAGCTTTGCTTTCTGTTCCATGGTCAACTCAAAGTAAAGATAAAGTGTTCCATTAAATCTCTTTTTAATCGTATAAGTGCCCTGATGAAATTGTTTCACTATACAAAACCATTACCTTAGACACAAATTAAAGCATACACAAGACATTACAATGGTATTTAAAGTGAAATATTTATGAAGTGATTTAAATACTAATGACACAGCATTCCTACAGGAGTCACAAAATTAAAGGATAAGAGCATTCCACACCAGCACTGCAGTCCGTGAGTCTGTTGCATGTTGCATATATTGTTTCTCATTATTCAATTCTTAGAAATGTAGCCAGGAGATAGAAGAGAAAGAGAACATGTGGGAGTGAAGAATTGTATTTGAAGGACATCCTTTCTGTTTACCCTTGGATATTAGTACCAATCCAGCAGCACATGGTCTGTCCAGAATCCACTGATTTAGTAATTGCAAATATCTGGGACACAATCTTGCCCTTTGTATTGGAGAGAATGTTTACTGCTTCAGATAACAATAAACAAACTTCAGCATAATCCTGCCATCATGAATCCAACCTATTTGCAACCCTCTGCCTGCCTTTCTCAGCATGATGGTGATCCATTTCATTATGGTTGTAACATGGCTAAGGAGGAAGGAGTAGGGTGGGTTTTAATTAAAAAACTGACCATACCTGTCATATATCTAAAGCATTTTTTCTAAAAGTAAGTAAAATAATTCTAAAGAAGAAACCAGAAATTCATAAAATCGTATTAATGCATTTTAAATATTTGGGCCAGTGTTGAGTCTAAGTCATTTCTGTGAATTAAAAATTTATTGTATCTTTATTTACCCATAATTCTAAATTTTGTAAGCTGCTTATTTCTTAAAACTTTTAATGTTTGAACAGGAATATGAAGATAAGATAGAGGGATTAACACAAACTTTTAGCCATCAAAAATAATATTGGATCAAATTTACGAGTCCAGATTAAAATAAAAATAATACAAGCAATGATTGTTTTGCATTGATGAGCAACTCTACCACACTAGCTCTTTAAATATCAGTGTATGAAAAAATATTATATATCAGTGCATGAGAATATGTAATATGTAATATATGTAATATACTATATAGAATAGTACATACTATAAAGATATAGATATAGATAGGTGTATATATATATATATATATCTATATATATATCTCCCATAATGTTTTGAATATTGATATAAGGATATAGAGAGAGATTATGTAATATATATATATATATATATATATATATATATATATATCCCATAATCTTTAAATATTGTGATAAGGAAGAGGAAACAGATTTCAAGCCTAAATTTCACAAGTAGATATAATTTAATGTTTAAGTTTGAAGGAATTATATTTCACTAAGTAATATACTCCTTGATGATTTCAAATAAATGATGTGTATTGTGACTACAAAAAAAAAGCAAAGAAAAGCTATCACAATAATTAAAAGAGTAAGGAAGAAGGTATACCTCTCATAAATGTTATTTTACATATTAACTCAAAAGAAAATGAAAATAAAAAATAATGATGTAATATTTTGATGTGATTCTTAGTTGATTTTAGCTTTCATTCAAATGAAATATTTTCTTGGCTAAAAAAAAAAAAAGCTCTTTTCTAAGCAGTATAATTAAATTTGTAGATAGTTTCAATAATGATCCCTTAAAATATCAACATCCCACATTTCAGAGTTCCCATGCTTTAGAGATTGCTTATGTAAATGTAACTATGCAAAGTGACTTAAGTGCCACCTCCATATTAAAAATAGTAGGTATGGTATGATAGGTTACAATATTTTCTGGATAACAAAATTGTTGTATGAAATAACTGACTATAAAAATGGTTTAATAGTCACATTACATAAACAGAAGATACCATTAAATATTTTTCACATTATTTAAATCAGGTCAGAGTATAAATAAAATGAAACTATCTAGAATAAGGTTCTGTTGGGACACTTCATGAATGGACCCCAACCTAAGGCTACATGTGGAAAAAAATCAGATGCTCATGAAGAATTATTTAAATGATTAGCATTAAGAGCATTTCTCAAGAATACTCAAATTATCTAACTTCAGTGATCATTGACAGAACTTAAAAAAAATAACTTGATTAATGCTTGAAATGCGTGAATTATACCCTAGAGGAGTATTACAAAAAAAGACCTCAAACTGAAGCAAGAGACCTGATGTCCATTTCAAATTCTGACACTAAGTGTTTTGGTCATTTTGGTCCAAGTACTGACATTTTTTGGGTCCGCAATTTTTTATTTCTCTGATAGTAAAATGAGAGGGTTGAACTAATATCTAAAACACAATATAGACAACTATTCCAAGAGACTGGGACAGAGCATGAATGATAACTTAAACATAGTTATGTTATACATTTCTATGCATTTTTATGTTATACATTTTTATGAGTTATATATACTTATTTTGTATTGAACTAAAGCTTGTAATTTTTTTATTCTATATTTCTTCTAATTTGGGGGGGTTAATATAAGTTCCTGGTTAAGATATAGTTAGTATGTAGTTAATAAAAGAATAAGAATATTTTGAATAGTTATCCCTCAACCCTGAAAAGAATAGAAAAAATGGGGTTGGTATATATCCCTCTCAAAGTTTATGTCTAAGAAAACAGAATGTTCTGATGAGGGGAAATAAGTTTATTGAAGTCACAATATAGTGTGTTTTATTTGACCTTTATATCATTAGCCTAAGCCTATATACCTATTAGTCTTTACCTTATAATTTGTTGAAATTATATGTATAGGTTTCAAAATACCATATATTTTGACACTCAAAATAAACCTTAATGAAGTTAGTAATTGTTTTCCTCATTTCATTTTAGAGGAAAACTAATATTAGTTTTAAAATAAGGCATGTAAATGTCTTATCCGGTGTGAAGTTGAATCCTCCTTCTATGGTATTTCTAATTAGGAAGTGATAGTATCTGTGTAATTTGTGATTAAAACCAATCATTAGGTAAAAGCCATAATCCTGAGGCAGAGAGTAGAGACCAAAGAAGCTGGAAATTGTTCTCTATTTTACCTGCAACACTGTAAATAATGAAAGACCAATTTTTTTTGAGAGTTTATTCAAGGGAGAGGACTATTCACTTTATATTAATAATCTAATTATTGTAACAGACTCTTAGATACAGGCATTATTATTTTCTTCATTTTACAGATGAGACATCTAAGAATCAGGTTACCATGTAGACACATATCAGAAGAAGTTTTACTTTGTTTTCTTTTCTTTTGATATTTTATTTATTTATTTGAGAGGGACAGAGAGAGAGAGAGAGAATGCATGTGTAGGAGCAGGGGCAGGGGCGGGGGCTCCTGGAGGAGCAGACTCCCCACTGAGCAAGGAGCCTGCCAGGGTTTCCATCCCAGGACCCCAGGATCATGACCTTAACCGATTAAGCCACCCAGGTGCCCTGGAGTTTTTACCTTTTCAAAAGAGCTAATTGATTACTGGTATTCTACATTTTGATTTGGGGAATTGCAATTTATAATTTGAAAAACCACAAAAGTGCATATCTCAGGAGCTATCAATTGAGCAGTCATTCACATAGAGCTGATACTTGGAGACATATTACTGGCAAATAATTCAGAGGGAAATAAATGATAGAAATGAAGATATAAATACAGATATAAGTATACATATGGATATAGATATACTGAGAGAGTGAGGGGGAGGGATAGGAAGGGATAGGGAGGGGAAGGAGAGAGAAAAAGAGGAAGTAACTGGAAGATCAGAGGAAGGAAGAAGGTTAAGGGGAGAGGATAGGAAGGGAGAAAAAGACAGGAAAGGAGTGGAGAGAGGAGAGAAAACACGCAGGGAGGGGAGGGAAGGAAGGCAGAGAACCCAAGTAAAAAGTGTGTAACATTCACATGAGGGGCGTGGGGAGTCACACAGTGAAAAACACATAGACAGGGTAGATTTGGAACCAGAAAATCTCAGTATCATGGAAGCCAAGTGAGGAGAACTATTCCTAAAAGGCGTTATTTAGACTTGTTAATGTTGTGTTTATTTCCAAATATGATGTTAGTCTTGGGCATTTCCTTCCAATTCTAATTCTCTTGCACATTTTCAGCATTAAAATTTTCCTAACATCCTGCCTTTTATTCCCCACTGCTACTCTTCTGCTGCAGAACCTTCCCAGCATGACTGCAGATGGGAGGATAAATTTCCACTATCCAAGCTTGCATATGAGGACCCTCAAAATCTGGCTCCACACTATTTTATAACCTTAGATCCTTCTACTTTTCATCATTTGGATTGATTGAATAGAGTTCTTGCATATTCTTGCATATTTCTAAAAGGACAATCTTGCATATTTCTAAAAGCCTAGCAAGCTTTGAAAATTCCAAGAATTATTCTTATTTTTAAAAGAATATTCTTAGTTTCAAGAACTTTTTATTTTAAAAATTATGTTTCTTTTAATGAGGAAATCTTATCTCAGGACTTTAGTGTGTCATATTTTAGATAAATTGGCAGTTTCCATTTGTCCAGATAAAGGAAAGATAAAAATATATCTCTTAAAATTTTAGATTTGCAGCAAAATCGCTCAAAGATTTTTGATATGCTCAATGAATGATGAACTTTGTTTTTTTGCCTCTCATTCTTGATATTTCAATACTACTAGGAAACAGAATTCTATGTTTCCATTTCTTGTGCTTTAAATTCTTATGCACATGATCTTATTTGATCACAGATTGTTGACAAAATAACGGAAATCTATAGCTCTTCATACTTTGCCTACAAAAATGCTCTTTGAACAGCTGCAGAATACCAATAATTATCTTAGTCCAGTGCAGCAAAGTCAGGCAGCTAGCATTTAACTCCTCTGCTAAAAAATAGCCCACATAATGAAATGTAAAATAGAGATACTCTCTCGGACCCAAGAGCAGCTCATTCTTTTACTCTGGATAGAAAGGAATAGAAAAGTGCAAACAGCTGAGGGCTTGCAACAGCTGTAGAACAACTCTGGTTCTCCCTCCAACCACAAATTTTCATTTAAATATAGCTGCATGAAATGACAACTGAGTATATGGACAAAAGATTTCAAATGACCCAAATGAAGCCCGACTGAAATCTTTCTATTACCAGGTGTTATAATGAAAATGTTTCTGTAAAATTCCTTAAATAAATAATGTGATAAATAATACTTAATTTAAAAAAAAAATGCTCCTTTCCTATAAACATGTTGATGTCAAGTAAAATATTGTAGATCGAAGTTCCACTCTTCAGAATATTTCTTTTCCACACGAAAAATAAGCTGATAAAATATCAGTACAAATTATATTTTCCCAAAGAAACATAAGCAATTGTAGGGAATCAGGTGTTCATTGGTTTCAGAACGCACAGACAAAATTCTCTTAGGGAAACTACACATTGATGTAAAGTCCAGGAAAGAATGCAAACAAGGGGTACAGGGAGTGAAAATATAATACCACCTTTTTAGTGGTTGAGGGTAAAAATTGCATAGCATTATTTAACAAACCCTTGAGTTTTTTACATCTGTGCAACACATTACCCTGAGTTTGGGCATAAACATAAATCTCTAGAGGAGTGCTCGCTTCGGCAGCACATATACTAAAAATAAATCTCTAGAGGATTTAAAATCTTGTTGAAGCCAGATTTTTTATTTAAGAATACATGCATCTATATTTAAGAATAGGAGTTATGGCATTTGAGAATCACCTAGCATATAACAGAAATCATACATTAAAATTATATATACAAATAACAGACTAGTCAAAACAGATTTCTTAAAGGAGGTGAATCTTGAACCTAATTATGAACATGGGTTTGTGAAAAGTAAAAGAAATAGTCATTCACAAAACGGTAAAAACATGAGAAAGATAGATAGGTACAAGGGAGATCTTTAAAGTTGTTTTGAGTGGAGGTGACCTTATTTGCTATTTTTGATCTCTTTCTCACTAGGTTCCAGTCACCTTTGCTTCTTGCTTCTTGGTGCTCCCGGGAAGCAGGACTCTGGCAGGGGTCTTAACGTACTCAGGCTTCTGGGGAGTTATCTTGGCAGCTGCTGGTACCTCTCACAAGGTAAATAAAGCTGGTTCTAGCAGTGCAGAAGTACCTAGAGCCCCTACCACCACCTACAGTTGCTCACAGCAACCCTAAGATTATCCACATTTAGAATCAGGAACCCAAAACACAGAAAGGTTAAGCAACTTCCCCTAACACTGTGTGGCTAGGCTTCAAATCTTTGCAGTCAGCTGCCAAAGCCCACACTCAGCCCTGATCTGCTGCACTTCCTAGACGCATGTCATAGGAGGTTTCTTTTATTGTCACATCTCAGGTAGTTACAGACATCTGGGATATTAGATGTTATCTTGGGAAAGGAGGAGGGGATGAGTGCTGGGATTGTCTCTAATACACTTCACTGCGACCTTTTACTATCTATCAGAAGATAGTTGTTAGTGACCTT
The DNA here is from genome assembly GCF_011800145.1 of Mirounga leonina. Lineage (NCBI taxonomy): Eukaryota > Metazoa > Chordata > Mammalia > Carnivora > Phocidae > Mirounga > Mirounga leonina. The sequence goes on along the minus strand of NW_023270320.1, from coordinate 30,956,281 downwards.
TAGACCTCAGAATAAAATACCTGAATTTAAGCCCAACACAATGTTAAAAGCTTTATTTAAGACTGTGAGGTCACTTGGGGTGCTTGGGTGGTTCAGTTGGTTAAGCATCTAACTCTTGATTTTGGCTCAGGTCATGATCTCAGAATTGTGAGATCCAGCCCAGCCTCAGGCTCCACACTAGGCATGGAACCTGCTTAAGATTCTTCTCTCACCTTCTCTCACTGCCCCTCTCCCACCTCTCTTAAAAGCTACAACAACAAAACTTGTCAGGTCACAAAGGTGTTATTTGTCAAATTATTACAATAGTGTTCCAGTCCAAAGAGGATCTAATTTACTTCCAATGAGAAGCTAAGGCCACTTTTGAAAAGACGGTGTTGCTTTTTTAACGCTTTCATAAATCATTTTATTAGTAAGGGCAAGGATGATACACAAATCACAACGAAATTGCAGCTTAGAGATTAAATGTAGAAATGTGTCACAGTTGTAAGAATAAAGATCATCTTCATCACTGATGAAAAATGTCACAGTATCTATAATCCTACATTTAAAAACTAAGAGAAGTGGAATTAAGTGACGTTGATTTAAATATAATAAATAATAGCAACTCAGACTGACACTGCCCACCCATAATACTTTTACACTTTTCTAATATTGTTGATACTTTCTTGTATGTACTGTTTTTGAACAAGGGTCATGTTTTGTCTCAAATTTATGTGGCACTGACAATGAGATTTATTGACCACACTTCATCTTATGCCTATATTCATAAAAGGTACAAATGACTTAATCAAGTTTATCTCTACATATTCTATTTTGATCTTTACATGACAGCATGCTTTCACATTGCATAAATATGCATACTTAATAACAGCTTGTAGGCCTGTCATTTTAAATTTATACTATGCACTTTGTAACATACCTCAGCATTAAGTCAATAAAGCATGTTTCACTTCTGATAAACAAAGGCTGTCTTCCTTAAAATTGGCAATGGAGTGTTTTGATTATTGATAAATAGTAGACTGATGAATTTATACTTGAACAAAATTATTATAACACTCCAATTCTCCTTCTAATGCTAGATTTACTTGTCTCAACCCAATATTACTTGTAAATAATAGTAAATATATGGGGCGTCTGGGTGGCTCAGTCGTTAAGCATCTGCCTTCGGCTCAGGTCATGATCCCGGGGTCTGGGAGCAAGTCCAGCATCGGGCTCCCTGCTCCGCGAAGCTTGCTTCTCCCTCTCCCTCTGCCCCTGCTTGTGTTCTCTCTCTCGCTGTGTCTCTCTGTCAAATAAATAAATAAAATCTTAAAAAAAAATAAAAGTAAATATATAACATAATTTATATAAATTAAGTTATTAAATATTAAATAATATAAAACTTATTTAAATAATTGTATGAAAATATTTGCACCCATCTTCTATAAATGTTTCCTTCTACTTTTCAATGTGTACACTAAGGATTCAATAATTAGCAGGTAAGGAAAATCCTATCATAATAAGAATACAATGAATTTATATAGTGTTGTTTTGTTTTGTATAACATTCTCATAGTACTTTCAGTATATTATCTCATTTATCCTCACAGATTTTTATTAAAAAATTGCTGCAGTGACATCTCATTTATCCTTACAACATTTTTATTGAAAAGGTTTTGTATCTTCTTTCTAAAGTAGTTTTATTTTTTTGCTAAACTAGTTTTAAAACAGTAACAGTTTTGTTAACTATGAAAATAATTTTTTCTACATGTTGGATAGAGTTATTAGTTTTAATCAACATTTTACATATAAACATATACCAAGTCGGAAATTGTTAGCAATAAAAAAAAAAAAAAACTCTAAGTGCTTTCATGCTATCTATGCCTTTCTGTTTTGTAAAATTTTCTTTTCTTTCACTCAAAGTTTCATTCTTTCCCTACATATTTATCAATGTAACTTAAAGCACAATATGCTTCTCTCCTCTTTCAGCTTCAGCCTAACATACATTTCTCATGCTTTCAAAGTATTTTCTCCAGAATATTCCAACATGTGTTTTCTATTTAAAATGCCTCTCTTATAGTCTTCCCTACACTTCTATTAAAGCTAACATTCATCTCTCTCTGTCTCTCTCTATCTCTCTCCCCCTCCCACTTTCTATGTTCTTATCCCTTTCCTTGGTAATAATTCTAAACTTTCCCATAAATTTCAGATGCAAAAGAGGAATCTTAAGATTAATTCTGCCAGTTTTTGTTTAAATAATACATTTTAAAAACAAGACATTTCCCCCACACACACACAACCTGCACCTCTGCTCATATCCAGGTTTTTATATCTATTTATTTTTCTCCTAGCTTTGGTACTAATTATTTACAGTAGTTGAAATTATTTACTATGCACTTTAAATGCAGCTAGATAAATTAAGGTGTCTTGAACTAGTACATTCTCTATGCAGAGGAATCTTACCAAAAACATAAACTTTCATTCTTTAAAAAAATGTAGATTTTCATTCTTGTAAATATCATTATTACACTAGTTTTGATATGAGCCTCATTTTTAGGCTGCTGGAGACCTAATGAGAAGCTCAACTATTCCCAATCACAATGTCCTGACTCAAGACATTTTTCTTACAAGAATTATTGATGTTATTGCATGGTCCTAGGGTCTGCAGCTTAATTTTTTTTGACTTTTTTTTTTTTATTATGTTACTCACCATACAGTATATCCTTAGTTTTTTTTTTTTTTTTATTCTTATGTTAACCCCCATACATTGCATCATTAGTTTTAGATGAAGTGTTCCATGATTCATTGTACATAACACCCAGTGCTCCATGCAGAACGTGCCCTCCTCAATACCCACCACCAGGCTAACCCATCCTCCCACCCCCCTCCCCTCTAGAACCCTGTTTGTTTTTCAGAGTCCATCATCTCTCATGGTTCGTCTACCCCTCCGATTTCCCCCGCTTCATTCTTCCCCTCCCACTACCTTCTTCTTCTTCTTCTTTTTTTTTTATTAACATAGATTGCATTATTTGTTTCAGAGGTACAGATCTGAGATTCAACTGCAGCTTAATTTTTAATCTTAGTTTCTCAAATCTTATTTCCTAAGGTACAGTATAAGTTTACTGAAAGTGGGAATGATTTTTTTTTTTTTTTTGGCAGTGGTGCACCTCACAGACGCATTTATTTGTGCCACAAGGAAACAAAACATCTGCAAGTGTATAGTGATGCTTTATGTTCCCAAATAACAGAGCTTCCTGAGAATTACAGCCAGACTGACATTCCATCTGATGTGTACTCCAAGTAAAGCTGGTTAATGATGACCATGAGCAGGTGCAGGACTCAGAGCTTTCACAGCTTTACTTTTTATCAGCATTCCTGCTCTTATAAATGGCGAAGCCCATCAACCCCAATCCTACCCAAATCTCCTGGTAAACTTGGGTCTAGTAGAGCATCAGGGGTACCCAGACCTTTATAAAAAAAAGGCTTTGAAACATCTCAGAGCAGGACCCCCAGCTCAGGCCACCCCAATTCACATGGCCAATGACTTGGAAATGTCACCAAGTGTGTGAAAGTGAGAATGCTTTTTATCTGCCTTAATAATGCAAAAATGCGTGGCACACATGATGCACTCAGCCTAAAACACACATTCCATCCCTCTTTGTTTATCTGTCTAGCTCTTGCTCTTCCTTTAAATCTCAAATTAGTTATCATTTCTTCTACAAAACTTACCAACACTCTAAATGGACTCTATATTTTCTGGATTACAATTCAATGCAATCTCAATAAAAGTCCCAGCAAGTTATTTTGTGGGTATCAACAAGCTGTTTCTAAAGTTTACATAGAGAAGCAAAAGACTTAGAATAGCCTACCCAATAATGAGGGAAAGAGCAAGCAGAGGACTGAGATACTAAACTTCATGACTTAATAAAAAGCTACAGGTATCAAGCCACTGTGGTACTGGTGAAAGAATAGACATACGTTGATCAATGGAACAGAATAGAGAGCCCAGAGATCAATCCACATAAATATAGTCGACTGATCTACTGAACTTTGACCATGGAGTGAAGGCAATAGAATGGAGAAAAGATTGTCTTTTTCACAAATGATGCTGAAACAACTGGACATCGACATGCAAAAAAAGGTCTGGATCTGGACCTTACATCCTTCACAAAAAATGACTAAAAATGGATCACAGATCTAAATGTAAAACATAAAACTATAAAACTCCTAGAAAATAACATAGGAGAAAACCTAGATGACAACTGTTATAGCGATGAGTTTTTAGATCCACCAAAGGCATGATCTATGAAAGAAATAACTGAGAAGCTGAACTTCATTAAAATGGAAAATTTTTGCTCTGCAAAAGACAATGCAAAAAAAAAAATCAGAAGGCAAGTCACAGAGTAGGAGAAAATATTTTTAAAAGACGTTTGACAAAGGACTGTTATCCCAAATATACAAAGAACACTTAGAACTCAAAAATAAGAAAATGAGAAACCCAGTTTAAAATGGTCATAACCCTGATACCTCACCAAATACACACACACACACACACACACACACACACACACACGGCAAGTAAGTATATGAAAAGATGCTCCACATCATGTGTCATAGGGGAATTACAAATTTAAACAATGAGATAACACTGCATACCCATTAGAATGTCTAAAATACAAGAACACTGATAATGCCAAATGCTAGCAAGTATGTAGAATAATAGGAACTCTCATTCATTGCTGATTAGAATGAAAAATGGTACAGCTATTTTCAAAGACAGCTTGGCAGTTTCTTATAAAACTAAACATAGTCTTGCCGTATCATCCAGCATTGTTCTTTCTGGCATTCACCCAAAAATGTTGAGAACTTATGGCCATATGAAAATTTGCACATGAATATTTACAGCAGCTTTATTTATAATTGCCAAAATTTGGAAGCAACCAAGATGTCCTTTGGTATGTGAGTAGATAAATTAGCTATGGTATATCCAGAGAAATGAATATTATTCAGCACTAAAAAGAAATATCAAGTCATGGAAAGACATGGAGGAAACTCAAATGCATATTACTAAGTGAAAAAAGCCAATCTGAAAAGGCTAGGTACTGCATGATTCCAGTTATATGAATTTTTGAAAAGGCAAACTCTAGAGACAGTAAAAAAAAAAAAAAAATTAATGGTGGCCAAGGGTTAAAAAAGGAGGGATGAATAGACAGAGTACAGATTTTTAGGGCAGTAAAATTATTCTGTATGAAACTTCAATGATAGATACATGTCATTATACATTTATCCAAACTCAGAGAAGGTACAAGACCAAGGGTAAATCCTAATGTAAACTTTGGATTTGGGTTGTTAACAATGTGTCAGTGTAGATGGTAACAAATAATACCACTCTGTTGTGAGATGTTGATAGCAGAGAAGTGGGGTGGGGGTTTGGAAACTATATTTTTTGCTTAATTTTTCTGTGACCCTAAAACTGCTCTAAAAATAAAGTTTCTTATTTTAAGAAGAATGAAGAAGAAATAAAGATCTTTCCAGACAAAATTAATGATATAAGTAATTACCCTCAGACCCCACACTACAAGAAATGCTAAAACTCTGGCCAAGAAATATGGCCTAACCAGAAACATGAATTTATACAAAATAATAAAAGAGATCCAGAAATAAAGACAAAATAAAATTCATTTTAATTGTAAATATTGCTGTAAAAATAATTATCTGCCTAAGTATTTCAATATAATACGTGTGTTTCAATGCCATTTGTAAAAATGAAATGTATGAGAATAATAAGGATTGCAGAGAGTATTTAGGACTATCATGTGTAAAGTCCTTAAACAACATGTGAAAGTAGTATAATATTCCTTAAAAGTAGACTTTGTTTGGGGCACCTGGGTGGCTCAGTCGTTAAGCGTCTGCCTTCAGCTCAGGTCCTGATCCCAGGGTCCTGGGATCGAGCCCCATATTGGGCTCCCTGCTCCGTGGGAAGCCTGCTTCTCTCTCTCCCTCTCCCACTCCCCCTGCTTGTGTTCCCTCTCTCGCTGTGTCTCTCTCTGTCAAATAAATAAATAAAATCTTAAAAAATAAATAAATAAATAAATTTCAATTAATCCAAGAAAGGCAGAAAGAAATAGGGAAAAACCAAGGAACTAAAAATAGCAAAACATTCTGAAAAGAAACACAAAATCAATGAATCCAAACCACCTAATCTCAGTATTTATTATAAAACTACAGTAATCAAGACCATGGAATGTTCACAAATAATGGATATATAGACCAATTGAACAACATAGTCCTGAAATAAAGCATAGTCCTATTATATAAGTATGTTTTTCTATGTTTGTGTTGTCTTAAGTTTAAGTCAAGTATTATAGATCAGTTTTTGGACTGAGTCTATGTACATAACTAAAGATTATGGAAAGATACATCTGTGTAAAGGTTGCGTGTATTACATTAAGGATTATCTTCCTAAAAGGATCAGAATGCCTTAACAACTTTTAGAAAATGTTTTCTTTACTAAATTGGTACCTATTGGGATGAGTTCCATACTTAATATTTATCAAACAGACAAGTTTACATATATTTGGATTAATATTTGCAATAAAACCTTTTATGGAATAATGTCAATATCTTTTAAAAATGGTATATTTCTGATATGTTCCTCTCTTATGCTAAAAAAAGATAGCAGCTCATAAATCATGGATTTTGTCATTTCTCCTCTTTCTATGTATTATGAGTACATGCATATTCATACATGCAACTTCTTGTATTTACCTATTTGTACTCATAATTTAACTAATGAACAAATCAGTTTCTGGGATTTTTTTTTTTTTAAGACTGATTTATTTATTTGAGAGAGAGAGAGAATGTGGGCAAGTGGGGGGAGGGGCAGAGGGAGAGTATCTTTAAGCAGAGTCCCTGCTGAGCACTGAGCCAGAACACAAGGGTTGATCTCATGATGCTTGAGATCAAGACCAGAGCCAAAACCAAGAGTCGGAGGCCTAACCAACTGAGCCACCCAGGCGGTGGCTGGAACATTTTGCAAATGCTCTTTTACACTTTGTATTATCTAATAGATTATTTTTGTCTGCATTTATTTCAATTAAAACACACACAAAAATTAACACATACGTTTGAATACATAGCTTCAACTCCTATCTTTGCATGCCACATTTTCTCTATCTTGAAAGCTTCTAAAATTTTAAACTTTTTATTTAATCTGACTTATTATGTATAGCTGAAGGTCTTTTCACTTTCTTTTGCTTTGCTTCTCCTTATGAGTTGGCATTAGTTTTAAGACATGAACAAATTGTCTTTTCAAAATTTTTTGTTTGAACATTATTTACAATGTCAATTGTCTTGATTAGTTTTCTCTACTATGTATGTATGGTATCATTCAAATATTACTTACTTTTTCTTAGTAGCAGATAGAAAATGACCTCAATTGTCAACCAGTAACCTGTTTTGGTCCCTTGCCCCTGCCCCGGGGAATTGATGTTTATAAAACTTTCCAACATCCTTTTGTAGCTATCCAGAGTTCTTTACTTTCATGAAGACAGTGTACCTCTACACCTAAACATACAATCAAATATCTGGTTTTTAATATTATGTATATTAATTGTGGCTGATTTCTTTTTCTAAGACTTTTGTATCTAACGTTTTCATATTTTTTAATCTTAAAATACCAACTGTTGGCCCCGATCAATGTCCACCTAATTGAGTTTTGTTTATATTTTCTTTTCCTTTCTATCCAATTTTTTTTTCTTTTTTCTTGCATTATACATCTATAAACTTCCTGCTTTTTCAGACTTTGCTTCTCCTTTCCCTTTGGACTTCTTTTCAGATGCTAATCCTTCTATGCTTGTCTCCCTTCTCTTTCAGCCCTGAACCCTGACTTTGCCATTTGCCAATCACCATAGCTAGAGTGCTTGCCCTGAACCTGGTTTACTCTTTATTTCTTATTTCACAGATGGAAGAATGATCTTGCTGATTTTCATTTTTTTTTTTCACATTTCCTCCTACTCTTTAGTTTTCTCATTTCTCTTTTTTTGGACCAATTTGAAATTCTCTTCTTTTGTTCTACTTCCTTTTTTTCTCCCCACAGACATTTTTTTATTCATGTTAAATTGCTCCTGTCTTCTGTGTCGAGATGCCCACAGTTCATCTTCCTCATGGAAGATTCTACTCAAGTTTCCTTTTTTTTTTTTTTTTTTCCACCTCATTCATCTCCTTTCTCTTGCCTCCTTGTTCTATTATGCTCAGGCTAGGCAATTAACTGAAGAAAAAGAACTGGCCAGTTTTACAGACCTCCTTTGGGTATTCTACAGAAAACAAACAAGCAAACAAAAAATTACAATTGGCGTTTGACTAAAGGCATGATTTGGGGAACAGGAATGTGCAAAATACACCGAAGAGGGAAATTGTAAATTGAAGGAATAGAGGAGAGAGAGAGAGAAAAGAATAAACAGGTTTAACTGGAGGGAAGGTCATAGTAGAAGTGCAAAAAAAAGGTTATTCAATGTCTGAAATGATTACCATTCATGATGTGGTGTGATAATTTGACAAGTAGTAGCTGCGGATGACACATGCCTATATGAAGTATGTTCTGATTTTCTGCACTTACAGTGAATGTCATGGAACCTAATCTTAAAAAGAATAGGAAGAATAAGCAAAGCACATTGAAATTTTCATCTGGATGACTCTTATTAATACTGCTGACTTATTTCCATTAGCCACACCCTAATTAGTTTCTGCATACAATGTCAGCACTTATTTTCATGGTTGGATGTCTTATATATGAAACCAGACAAAACTTGACCACTCTCTTAAAATTAAAATTGTATAATAAAATACCCAATACACTATTTTACCAATGTCATTCTTAATAACTTTTGGATTCCATTCATTGGGCTATTTGAGAAAGTAATTCATCTTATAATGGTTTCCATTCTGCATTTTAAAATGTTACACCATGACAAGCTTTTATGTAAAATGCATCATTGTCCTTCATATTTAAAGAAGTTATTGCGAAAGTTAATGCTGTTTTTGTATGTGAGTAAGACTGATAAAACTAAGAGCTTTATGTTTTCAAAAAATGTAAGAAAAGTTTAAAAATCTAGTAACATATATCTTTTTTCCTTCCCCATGTGATATAAGCACACTTAAATTAATGTAGCTAAAATAATATCCTTAATACACTTGCCTTCAGCTGCTATTCTTTATCATCAGAGAGCTTTATTAAATACACTTCTTAAATTGTATGGAAATTGTTTTGATTATGGGCATTATTCACATCAAAGGGATTATCATACATCTAGTAATGGGGTGGAAATAGTGAGATAAACTAATATGGATGGAACTTCTTATTTAAAAAAAATAGGTAAGGGCAGGATTTTAAATAAAAGCCTGCCTAAAACACCACCAATCTCTGTCACGGCTCTCATCTTTTGAGACATATTACTCTAAAATCCAACTTTCGTAGTCATCTTGCTTTCATCCTCACTGTCTTTGTAAAGGTCAAGGTAAGCTAAATAGTTTGCAAATACTGCAACCACGGTCTTCAGTTATACCTTCATGTTTCCCTTATGTTCTGTATGAGGGAGGGCATGGTAAGCAGAAACTTGATTACTGCCTCAGTTTCCATCAAAGGGACTTTTACACTTCCACACCCAAGAAGAAGAGCTGATATTGTAAAGTCAGAACTGAACAAGTGAAAAGAATAATGCATCTTGTCTGAACTGTTTTAGGTTCTAATCCAATACACTGGGTATTTTGTCTTAGCAAACAATTTGCTTTCTTGCTACCCCTTTATCTTGTTTTGCTTGAATTTAATTGGTAATCTACAATAGTTATTTACAGCAACTGTAAAGATTTCTCAGCCTTCATTTTACGTCTATTCCCACAAAGCAAAAACTCTCTCCTTAGTTCATTGCTGTTATATATATTCCATAATAAACTACATAAATATATCCAGAACTTTTTATATGTATAATAAAATGATAAGTATATTATATACAATGTAGTTTATATATAGTATATGTTATATATAATAATATACTAAATATAATATATACAAGTCTATAAAATAATTAATAAGTTTATACTATATGCATATATAGTGTGTATATATATATACATATATGGAAAGAGAGAGATTTAACAATTGTAAGCATGATAATTATTACAAACAAAATGAGGATTTCTCTTCATCCAGGATTATATGTTTAATTGAAGGATTGAGGAACTTGGAGTCAAAATATATTGCTCTGTCCTCCAGCTTAAATCCTGTTTAGTTCTGACCTTGGGCATATGATTGAACTGCACGATATCTAGTTATCAACTTGTGTAAAATAAGCTTTCCTATAAAAATATCATAAAGATGAAATGAACATCTGACAAACATGCTTTAAAGGCTATTTAACCATTTAACAAACGTAAGGCATTTTACTTTAGATTTACATATCTTGTATTTTAGCCTGCTTTCCATTCTTCATGTATATCCTAGACTCTCCCATCTCAGGTCTTTAATTGGAGATTGCATAATTTAGTGCATAACCTAGTATTTGAATCCATGACTGAAATTCAAAAATGACAGAAACAAACAAACAAAATTCCTAAAACCTCTCAGACACCTTCTTAGGCTGTGGGATCATGGTCATAGTCTACACCCTGAGGATAAGGCCTTTGGACAGGTACTCTAGTAGGCTTCTTCTCATCCTTGGTGGTCTTGGGCTGGGCTTTAATTTGTGAGTTTGTGAGTGAGTTTAAATTTGCCCCATTAATGAATGACTTCTGGGTTTTAATGTGCTGTCTATGTTGCTCCATTCTTTACTTTCTTCTGCATATGGGCCTGATAATCCCTTACTATATCTTTAATAAAGTACTTTAAAAATAATTTATCCAGTATTTTTAGTTGCTTTTAGCAGGAAAATTGGTCCAAGTAATCTTGCCCGCCACAGTCCAGGAAACTGAAATAGGTCTGAGTGTATTTTAATTTTACTGTGATTCCAAATCCTAAGCATTTGTATTTAGTTATTCTGCTAGGTTTTCAAAATGTTATAATGTCTCATTTAAAATATTTTACTCAGATAAACTCCCGGCTCTTTCTTTTATTCCTGACGTCTACCTTTTTTCTGTTCTTTCTCCTATCCTTTCAAACTAAATGCCTATATGTTAATTCTCACTTTTTTTTTTAAGATTTTATTATTTGAGAGAGGGAGAGAGCACATGAGCAGGAGGGGCAGAGGGAAAGGGAGACTCCCCCATGAGCAAGGAGCCCATCGTGGAACTCAAGCCCACCAACCTGAGATCATGACCTGAGGCAAAACCAAGAGTTGGATGCTTAGCTGATTGTGACACCCAGGCTCCCCTAATTCTCAATTCTTAATTAGGGTTGTAAAATAAATACAATTTCTACTCTGACCTGTGTTTGTATTTGAAAGTTGTTTTATTTATTTTCCTCCAGTTAGCAGTATATTTCCCCCCCAACTCATTTTTTAGTTTATTTCACAAAATCATATTTTTCACTTCTCTATTTGACTTCACTAGCACTTTCCTAAATCACTTAGCAATAATTCAGGCCTAGAAGCTGTTACTGACCTTTAGGTTTTTCCTATTCCAATGTACCCATTAGACTGCTCTTAGTTTTGGTTTTGTTATAATAGAAATAAGATCTGATCATCTGACCCAAATATAGACCAACATGTGCTGAATGAAGTTTAAAAAAAAAAAAGTATGTTGCCCAATAATCAAAGCGTTCTATCTAATACTAAATTCACTTTCACATTTTTTTGACTCACCAGTCACTGTCTGGCTTTGAACCTCAGATCTATAACTCACTAGATGTATAAACTTGTAAAGTTACTTAACCTCACAACTTGTCCTCTGTAAATGAGAAGAATAATATAACCTATATTATAGAATTGTGTAAGAATGAAATTAATATATGTGAAGTGTTATAGTGTCTGTCACAGAACAAGTATTAATAAATATTGCTAATATTATTTTTCTATCTTATATGCTGCGGTTAAATAAAGCATGTATTCTCCCAGAACATCTTCTGAAAAGTTCTCTTCTTGTGTATTGTCCACGGATATTGTTACAGATAACATCTTCATGCACTTGTTTGCTTAGCCATGATCTGACCATTACTCAATGAGAACCTTTTCCCAGGAAAATTCTTAATTCCTTGGGTCAGAAATAATCTGTTTCTTATTGTCCCATTGAAAGCCACACATCTAATATGACAATCTTTTATCTGCTTTTTTTTTCACATGGCCATATTTTGTTTGTCTCCCTAAGTAGAATGTAAATTTCTATATATGGAGAATATGTCAGCAGTTTGATATTTTTAATTCCCAGTGTTTAGTACAGTGCTTTGAATAAAGTAAATGCTCAAAGAAATCCTTAGTGATTTAAATTTCAATAATATAAATAAGATGAAGCAATTAGCAACCTCAAATTAGTTTCAAACTTTCTTTATATTTTATTGCATCGTATGGAATGATACTACGTGTATTAACAATATTCCAAGAAATAAGATTTTTCCTATTCATTATATAATTACAGTATGCCCCATTTTCATTTTTGCATGTCAGGTGGGTGACAGTTTCCTTCACTCATAACTCTCCCTTTGTAATTCACTTATCTCTTATAGTGAATTATTCATAAATGTGAAAATCTGGTCAATAAAATTTAGTGCTAAGGTATGGTAAGAGACAATATTCTCCAATGTTCAAACCAGTGATGAGATGATTAATTTATTTCATAACCACCTAAAATTCTTTCCCCAAACTTTTAGAAAAAAATAATATTTTGGCAGAAGAGTGTTAGTCTTACCAAAAATCTGTTACATTTCCTTGTTCTCATATGTTTAGAAGGGGTCATATAATTATCTTGCCAGTGGACATTAGCCAACATATTTGCTACTTTTGAGCCAAGGCAAATATATAGTAAAATTGTTTACAAATATGTGTTTTCCAAATTCCCTCATCTGAACAGTTAAGAGATGATGGAATTAGAACATGTAAGCAGCCTAAATTTTAAAGATATCATGACATAAAGGAGAGTCACTCAACTCTCTTCATCTATCTTCCTACTTATCTATATCATTATTTTTTTTCAAATCATCAAACTATGAAATACATAAACACACAATTTTTCTTGTCTTAAACACTAGATCTTCAGGGTTTATTTATTATTGCATAAACCCAGACTATTCTGACTAATCATACTGACTAAATAAAGGAAAGGACAAAAAGCCTTTAGTGGACATTTATTTTAAGGAATGAAAACATTGCAAATAAAACCCTTCCCTTTGTTCTAGTCATTTCTACTTGGTTAGTTAATAGGTTATATTTTCCATGAATAGTTATAGATTTCATTTGTACTTAAATATCTTTCTTTATGTTGGTGTTCATTTTTGGTAGTGAAGCCATCCTTTCCCAAAGCAGGTTCCATAAACCATTAGGTCTATAATATATTAGAAAAGGAATTTATAAAGGGGGAAATACCCTACAGAATTAGCTAATGCTGTTTATAAAGCATTTATTAAGTTAAAATGTTTATTTTCAAAAATAAAGCTCAATAAAAAAATGTAATTTCTAAAACAATAGAATCTCAGTTTACCCTGATGCCAACTCAAATCGTTTTCCTCCAGCTTTTCACCTGACATTGCCACGCATCCACAAGGATGTAAATACAAGCTCTTCACCTCTCTGAGTTCAATCCATCTTAAAAATTTCCTAAAATAAGAAGCATTGGTAAGCAATATGTACTTTACTAAAATTTTGTAAGGTCAAAGAAGAGCATATTTATTTCAAGCATCACACAGCAAAGATACTCTTTCCTTAAGAACCTTTCTCATCCATGTTGCTATTAGTTTTCTATATTTTCTTTTCTTTCATTTTTTGGATGTCCCCAGCCCTCCTTCACATAGTCCTCAGATTTTTTTTTTTTTAATTTATTCATTTGAGACAGAGAGATACAGAGAGAGAGAGTAGGAGCAGTGGGAAGAAGCCACCCAGGCGCCCCACATAGTCCTCAGATTTTTATCCTTTCTTATTAAATGGAACAAATTTATCCTTTATGTTGTACAGAGAAGTTCAACAAATTTCTCTAAAGTCTGGGTTCCAACAGTATGTACTGGGTATACAAAAAGTACTGAACAAATTGCTTCTTTTCTTAAATGACAGTGGGCTCCCACTCTAAATAATGTTGATAAATATAATATCCTCATTCTTATTCTTAGATGGTGTGGACTTACCCACCAGTTTACTGGATTCTTTCACATCCTTAAATATTAGTTTAAATGTTGCCACTTCTTTAAATACACCTCTGAACCTTTACATCTTTCTCTGTCCTAGAAGGTTTTATTGTGCATCTCTCTAGCAATTATTCCGCAGGGTGGCAAATATGTTTCTACTCCAGTGGAAACTGTAGAGTCATCAAGGCATTTAAGGGAATTTTCATCCCACCAGATAAAGGAAATTTTGTTTGTCTGAGAAAGCCTTTATTTCTCCTTCACTTTTGAAGCATAATTTTGCAGGGTACGGGGCGCCCGGGTGGCTCAGTCGTTAAGCATCTGCCTTCGGCTCAGGTCATAATCCCAGGGTCCTGGGATCAAGCCCCGCACCAGGCTCCCTGCTAGGTGGGAAGCTGGCTTCTCCCCCTCCCAATCCCTCTGCTTGTGTTCCTGCTATCGCTATCTCTCTCTCTGTCAAATAAATAAAATAGAATCTTTTAAAAAAAATTTGCAGGGTACAAAATTCAAGGTTGATATTGTTTTTCTCTCAAAATTTTAAATATGTAATTCACTCTCTTCTTGCTTGCATAGTTTCTTAGAAGTAGGATGTAATTCTAAATTTTGTCTGTCTATAGGTAAAGTGTTCTTCCCCTACTTCTGGTTTCTTTCAGGATTTCTTCTTTAGCTTTATTTTTCTGGTAGTTTGAAAATTATTTGCCTAAATGTCATTTTTTAGCATTTATCCTACTTAGTGTTCTCTGAGTTGGAAAACAAACAAAAATGAACCACCACTTGAATGGACTTCAGGGAAAACATTATCTTTAGTGAAAGGCCAAATTCACAATAGAGCAAAATGTTGAGAGGAGTGCTCAAAGAAGACATTGAGGATTGGGGCAACTTCGAATTATAAGGGAACACTGAAAAGTTTTCAAGAGTATGAGGGAAGAATAGGGAAAAGGGACTGATAGAACATCCAAAATTTATAAAGCTTAGTTAGAGTCGGGGAGATAGGATTGACTTGTGATTCCAGAACTTCCTATTGTTACTGACATAGACAGAAATAAAAGTCCTAATGATGTTGATGGACTTGTTGCATATAGTGATGGAGAGACTGGGTGAAAGAATAGATAGAAGGGTGGGCACCTAAGATCTCTCTTGACCTCTGTATAGAGAAACATGTGGTCCTGGGGAAGTAGGTTCTTATTTCAATCATATTGATACTTTTTCATCCGTGATGATGATGGTCAACAACCTAGTGGAGACAAGTACTTCTAGCAAGGATGGAAGGGGGGGCAAGCTTGCACAAAGGTCATAAGTTCCCTCTGGACTTCTATTGATGGAATTGAGCACCTTCAGGAAATTAAGATGTTATTCTCTTGTTGAGAATTTTTGTCCCTTAATAAAAGAAAAGGAAACCATAAGAAAATATGGCCTCAGGGCACCTGGGTGGCTCAGTCATTAAGCATCTGCCTTTGGCTCAGGTCATGATCTCAGGGTCCTGGGATTGAGCCCAGCATCGGGCTCCCTGCTCAGTGGGAGCCTGCGTTGCCCTCTCTCACTCCCCCTGCTTGTGTTCCCTCTCTCACTGTGTCTCTCTCTGTAAAATAAATAAAAATCTTAAAAAAAAAAAGAAAGAAAATATGACCTCACTCCTTTGTGTGAACCTCCTTCTGATCCTCTTTTAAGTCAGTAGATATCCTGGGAGCTAAGGTCTTACCCTAAGGATGAGTTTATTCTTCATTCTGTTTGGGAGCATCATAAATTAATTGTGAATGTGTTGATTCTCTTTTTACTCCACAAATAGAGGAAAAGTTAACTGAATAATGGGAAAAAAATACATTTTTACTAAAGAAAACAATGAATCATTTAGAATTGAAATAAATGGAAAGAAAAAATCTACTTTCCTATTTAATTCTCTCATTCATAGAATAAGCAAGATTTTTTCTTGTCTTGAAATTCACTGTGAGGATAAGAAAAATTTATGCTCTATGCATATTTTTCAAAAATAACATTAAAATAAACTCTACACTTACTGTTATTCCAATAAAGCAGTTATTCCAATAAAGCAGAAATGAAGTTTATAAGTATTACTGCCAAAGCTAGGCAAAGGAATATAAGAGTTTTCAGTGATATTTGTAAAAGGTATATGGAAGCAGTTCTGGTGAAGAATTTCACTGCTGGCTGAGATGAGCAAAGAATAATGTATAAGGTGATACTAATTCACTGTATTATATTGAGAAGATAAATGATGTGGTTTAAGGGATTCTATCTCAGTTTAATTCAATAGTTCAGAATCACTCAGCATTAAATTCAGACTCCTGTTAAGATGATATAGCAGGGTCTCTCTAAGTATCACAATTTCAACTTTATTTTGTCTTCTCTAAATTTTCTCTCTTACTTTGTTATGCTTCCTTGTTTTCTCATTCCTGACATTAATCTTCACATATATGTTTTGTTTTATTTGTATCTTATACTTCCATCATATAGAACCCCTAAAGTATCTATCATTCTTATTCACTAAATTTCTAACTTAAATTTAGAAAAAAAAAACACAAATTAGTTGTCTAAATTTAACTTACGACTACTCTTTTCTCATTTTCAGCTTGTCTGGGAACTGTGATAGATTAAATTGTAAAAGAGTATGACTTTCACACTTGTGAACTTTCATAAAATCAGAAATCAAGATAATAATCCTGCCTGATGATATGGAACTAAAGAAAAAATATTTCATTTTTCATTATGAAATATGAAAAGTACTTCCACTTTTTTCTCATGTGTCTTTCAAATATTTTTGGTCATATTTTTCATACATTAAAGGAAGAAGCAATAGTATCATCTCTCTGACACATGAGATATAGTAAAAATACAATAAATACAAACAAACCTAAAAGAGTTATGTTTTAATTTTCATTTTCAGTTTAATATAACTAATGATAACAAAAATAACAGAAAAAAATATGTACATAGAGATATATATGTGTACATATCCAGGTATATATGTACACATAAAAATATAATATACATACTAGATTTTATAACAACATGAAAAATATTTTCATGAAATACCACCATGGCCAGACAAAAATAACTTCAGACATTCTCTTTTTATGAAGTCATTAAACACAATAATTATCTAAGACATTCAAAATTTGAGGTAATCCTAATATTAATAAAACTTTATCACAGTTTCAAAAAAAAATTTTGTTAAAAATAAGCCAACAAAAATATTTTAAAGAGTTCCAAAATTATAGAATTGGAAACAGAATCAGGCTAGGTACCTGACACCCAGTGATAAAATTAAAATTAAGGGTTACACCCCTAAGTATAATAAAGTAGTGTTTCAATTGCTCTCATGTGAAATCCCTACTGTCATGTAGAATTCCACCTCAGCACAGTTATTCAAAATGTAATGTTTACTGTATACAAAGATTATGTGTCTTTTATCAATGTCTTTAAAAATGAATAAAGAAAGAAAGATTAACAGGAACACAGAATGAAAACCAAGCTAAGGAAAGACTACTTTGTTGTGGTAACAGAAAAAGAACTGCATTGCTTAGCCTTGTGTCAGTATTATAATCCATCCCAACGTGATGTATGAAAGAGTCTCATAAAGGAGGAGAATGCACAGATTATATTGTGGTATCTTAACTATGCAGTTCTTCAAAGAATAAGCCCTTCATATACATAACAATCTTTATCTGCTCTTGCAGGTTTGTAGTTTCTTTTTTGCATTTATGAATATGTTTTCAAAAATACATTCACATTTATTGTTGACATTATACTATTTTATTCTTTCTAATACATATCACAGTAATTATTGTATGTGACACATGGAAGCAAAACAACATTTTATCTAGCTGTTCTATCTAATTGCTTTATCATCATAATTGATTTTGTATTACATCTTGATATAGCAATAATTGACTTGAAATCTAGGAAGTATTATGAAATTTATTACTATTAAGAGAGTACAACAAGTAGTGGAAAACAACTTAGTCAAAGAAAAGAAATTCATTTTTAGAAATTCATTTCGACACCAAAAGCAAAGACAACAAAAACAAAAATAAATGGAACTACATTAAGCTAAAAATCTTCTGCACAGCAAAAGAAATCATCAACAAAATAAAATAGTAACCTATGGAATGGAAGAAAATATTTGCTAATCATGTATCTTGTAAGAGCTTTATAACCCAAATATATAAAGAGCTCATAGAACTCAATAACAACAACAGCAAGACAATCTGATTTAAAAATGGTCAGGAGAACTGAGTAGACATTTTTCCAAAGAAGGCTCATAGATGACTAACAAGTCCATGAAAAGATGCTGAATATCACCTAATCATCAGGGAACTGCAAATCAAAGCCACAATAACATGTCACCTCACACCTGTTAGAATGGCTGACATCAAAGACATAGGAGTTAATGTGTTGGCAAGGATGTAAATGAAATGGAGCCCTTATGCATAGTTGGTGGGAAGGTAAACTGGTGCAGCCACTATGGAAAACAGTATGGAGGTTCCTCAAAAAGTTAAAAATAGGACTATGATATGACACAGCAATTCCATTTCTGGGTATATATCCAAAGGAAACCATGATGTCAAAGAGATACCTTCAGCCCTATGTACCTTGTAGCATTATTTAAATAACCAAGACATGGAAACAACCAAAGTGCCCATCAATGAATAAATGGATAAAGAAAATGTAAGATATATCTATATCTATATCATGATAACATGGATGAATCTTGAGGGCCATTATACTACATGAAATAAGTCAGACTCAGAAAGGGCACTTTCTCATTTGTATGTGATCTCACTTATATGTGGAATCTCAAAAAAAACAAAATCCTCATAGAAATAGACAACAAATTGGTGGTTCCCAGAGGAAGGTGTGGGGCTTGGAGGAAATGGGTAAAGGTGGTCAAAAGATATAAACTGCTACTTACAACATAAATTACTTCTGGGGATATAATGTACAGCATGGTGACTACAGTTACTAATATTGTACTGCATATTTGAAAATTGCTAAGGGAGTAGATCTTAAAATTTCTTGCGTGGGTGGCTCAGTCAGTTAGGTGACCAACTCTTGATTTCAGCTAAGGTTGTGATCTCAGGGCCGTGAGATCAAGCCCCATGTCAGGCTTGACACTGGGTATGGAGCCTGCTTAAGATTGTCTCTCTCCCTCTCCCTCTGCCACTCCCACAATGCTCTCTCTCTAAATTCTCACCACAAGAAAAAATGTGTAAGTATGGGAGCTGATGGATTGTAACTAAACTTATTGTAGTAATCAAAACACATATATACATATATCAAATCACTATGTTATACTCTTTAATACAATATTTATGTCAATTATATCTCAACAAAATTGAAAAAAAAAGAAATGCACTCACCACTTATCAATTGAAGATTACTATAACTGCATTACAGTATGAATTGAATCATGAGAATTAAAACATGATAATGTTTTCTACTAATAACAGATAAAGATTTACCTTTGTCTGACTCTTTTGCAATTTGGAATTCAAACTAGTGTATGTTAAAATATCTAAAAAACACAATGTTTCTGTGATTTAAGTGTCTAGGGTTTACCTAACAGTTTTCTAAAATCATTAGAAAAACAGTAGAATTAAAAATGTTTCACATCGGGCGCCTGGGTGGCTCAGTTGATTAAGCAACTGCCTTCGGCTCAGGTCATGGTCCTGGAGTCCTGGGATCGAGTCCCGCATCGGGCTCCCTGCTCGGCGGGGAGTCTGCTTCTCCCTCTGACCCTCCTCCCTCTCCTGCTCTCTGTCTCTCATTCTCTCTCTCTCAAATAAATAAATAAAATCTTAAAAAAATAATAAAGAAATATTAAAAAAAAAAGTTTCACATGAATTAAAAAAAAACCTGAGTCTGTATAAAAAATAAAAAAATAAAAATACATGAGTGAATTTTAAATATTGACCACTTTGTGTGTTGACAGGAATAATGAAAATGATGCGAGATGTGTATAAATCACAATAAAAAATTATTAATGTTACAGTTTCTAATGACAAGCCATTCAAAGATAATTCATTTCCAAAGTGAACTGATTAAAGTTAAGCTAATAAAACAGTGATAATCTGACAATAAAATATATTTTGAAATTCATGCATTCATTTTTTCAGTTCAAATGTAATCTAAATTAAAAACATCCTAAAACTGAGGTGCCTAGGTGGCTTAGTGGGTTAAGCATCTGCCTTCAGCTCAGGTCATGATCCTGGGGTCCTGGGATCAAGCCCCACATCAGACTCTCTGCTCACTAGGGGGTCTGCTTGTCCCTCTCCCTCTGCCCCACCTCCCCCTTACCCCGGCCCTGTTCATGCTCTCTCTCTCACCCACTCTCTCTCAAATAAATAAATAAAATCTTAAAAAATCTAAAACTATAAGATAGTTTCCTTAACCACTTGAGCTTCTATAGTTTTGTGATTTTTTTTTACCAACAAAATGATTTGAGAAAGAAAAACAGTAATTAAAAGTATCTAGTTATTTACCCCAAAGATACAAAAATACAGATTCAAAAGGGTACATGTACCCCAATGTTTACAGCAGCATTATCAACAATAGCCAAACTACGGAAAGAGTCCAAATGTCATCAACTGATGAATCGATAAAGAAGATGTGGTAATATACACAATGGAATATTACTCAGCCATCAAAAAGAATGAAATATTGCCATTTGCAATGACGTGGATGGAGCTAGAGTGTGTTATGCTAAGTGAAATAAGTCAGTCAGAGAAAGACAAATACTATATGATTTCACTCATATGTAGAATTTAAGAAATAAAACAGATGAACATATGGGATGGGGGAGAAAAAGAGAGAGGGAAACAAACTATAAGAAACTCTTAACTATAGAGAACAAACAGGATTGATGGAGGGGAGGTAGGTGGGGATGGGCTAGATGGGTGATGGGGATTAAGGAGGGCACTTCTTGTGATGAGCACTGGGTGTTGCATGTAAATGATGTAAGTGATGAATCGCTGAATTCTACTCCTGAAACCAATATTGCACTGTGTGTTAACTAACTAGAATTTAAATAAAAAATTTGAAAGGGAAAAAGTGTCTAGTGACTGCCATAGCAAAATAAATAATGTCTACACTTTTCAATGTGCCTCAATTATCTGTATTCATATTTATATATTTGGAAAAGTAAGTTACCTTTGTCAGGTATTAATTACATGATGCTTCCCTATTTTCAACAGAATTGAGTCCTACAAATCTTCCCAACTCACAGAAATTCTAAGTGGCCCAACCATAGCATGAAACTTGGAGGAAAACATAAAGCTGCAACAAGAAAACAAAGATGTCCAATAGTGTTAATATTGAGAAACACTGGAAAACAAATGCCAGAGATTTCAATGCTTTCAAACAGTCATAAAGAAGTTCGAATTAGCAACAATAGCATACAGTTTGGAAGTCAGACAGATCCAGGATGGAACATGGCCTCTGCACTTCCCTGCTTCATATTGTGAGCAAATAATTTTTTAAAGATTTTATTTATTCATTTGAGGAGGGAGACAGAGAGAGAGAGCATGAGCAGGGGGGAGAGGCAGAGAGAGAAACAGGCTCCTTGCTGAGCAGGGAGCCCAACATGGGGCTCGATCCCAGGATCCTGAGATCATCACCTGAGCCGAAGTGGACGCTTGACCATCTGAGCCACCCAGGTTCCCCCATGAGCAAATAATTTAACTTAAAGCTTCATTTATCTTCTGTAAAATCAAATTGAGTGGTTTTAAATCAAATGATTGTTTGAGCAATTATAGGCTATAATACCCATTAAGTATTTAGAACAATGTATGATACGAAGTAAATGTTCAATAACTTGATATCTATTGTGGTCATCACCACCTTCTTTACTGTCATCATCCTCACCATTTTCAGGGAAGTTCCAATAGCTAGTTTATAACTTTTAACAAAATAATGACATATTACTAAAACTATATAACTGACATATTACAAAACTCTACTTATACTTTCTAATTTACAGATTGTTTCAGTTAGTTGTCAGTGTAAGTATAAGCAACAGATAATCCAGTCAGATAATCCAGATAATCCAGAGATTTATTTTTATCATTTAAAATGATTTCTAAACAATCCAAAGCAGTTATTACTACTCTAGGTGACTTGGTCTTCTAGTTCCATTATTCTTAATGAGCAGATTTTTTCTTTTGAAGATTGCAATATGGATATAGCTTCTCCTGACATCAAATGTATACTACATATATGAAGAATAGAGAAGAACAAAGGTACAAAGATATAAAGAGCACAATTTCACGAACCAACCAAGCCTGTCCCTGTCATCAGCTTGGCTGAGAGCTTCACCTGGGATTTCTGTCTAATCTCATTAACAGAGCAAGGTTACATGACCAATCTGCACTGGAATGGAGTCTTAGAAGCTGACAATAGAACTTTCAGCCTCTATTAATAGAATAAGGCAAAGAAACGACTTCTGAGAGGTAATTTGCAATGTTTGAAGTCACAGAAGATAACAAGAGAGAAAAAGAAATGTCATAGACTAGAAATCTGTCAGTCCATGGATCTTCCTAATATCTGAACCCAACTACTGCAGCTTTTAGGTGGCCTACATTTTACTGAAATAGTTCATTTACCTCCCTGTAGTGCAGAAGCAAAAGTCTCCTTCCCACAACCCCAATAAGAGAGAAAACTTAGAGAGTCTGGAGTCAATCCAACGAAGGGTACCATACTTTGGGCGGGGTGGGGGGGGAGGAGAATATAATATTTGGAATTTTGGTAATCAATCAGGTATTTCTCTATGTCTAAATAAAATGGCCCAGGTTTCCACAACTGAAATTACCTGCAAAACTATATATTGCCCCCAGATAGAGTACAGGTCCATTACCATGATGACACTGTACACATTAGTCTTAGTGAACAGGAGGCAGCCTAGAACTTAGAAAACTACATCCTACTCCTTAAGGAATCTGACCTCACTGCCTTTATAATTTGTAGAGACAGGGGTTTGGGGTTGGTTTTAAATTATCTCAGCAATTCTGATGTTTAATTCCCATTAAAAAATGATGATGAAGAATTACAGGAAGCCAGCTCTAATGGGTGTGCCAGAGGTAGGCATGGGTGTGTTCCTAGGAAAAGTTTCCTTAATTCAAAGAAAGATCTACAGGACTATATAATACATAAGCTCTGTTTCCTCCAGACATTTTTGTTTCTGAATGTGGTATATGTTGATGCCACGTTCCTCTTTTTACTATGAGGAAAATCAGTCTGATATATACCAAATTTGGTAAATGAAGAGAAAATAAGGTAGATTTTTGTATGATGGCAGTGAATTCAGGATTTAGCTAATCACGATAGTTCCCTATCACTGAATTTCCTGTCATTAGCCAAGATGCAGAACAGTTACATCAGGACAAGGATTCTTCCTGTTGCTTTTTATAACCACACCCACATTTCTTAAGTCACTATCATCACCATGTTGTAACCCCTGGCAACAGCAAATCTGCTCTCCATATATAAAATTTTATAATTGGCTTTTTTATTTTTTCAGATTAATCTAAGTTGTTGGGTGTGTAGTAGTTTGCTTCTTTTTATTGCTGAGTGCTTATTCCACGGTAATAGATGTGCCAGTTTACCATTTATCCATTAAAAGATATCTGGATTGTTTCCAGTATGGGCTATTATGATTAAAGCTGCTATGTACATTTTTCTGGATTTTGTATGAATATACAAAACGTATTTCAGGAAAAATGATTTATTGTTATATTTTATTATTTTTATTTTTGCCAGACTTTCTAGAGATTTACCAATTTTACTGATTTTGTTTGAAGAACCAGACTTTTTTCATTTTCTCTATTGTTTCCTATTTTACATTTAATTGATTCCTGCTCTGATCTTTATTATTTCTTCCTTGTATTTGGTTTAGGTTTATTGTGCTCTCCTTTTCCAAAGTAATTAAGTGAGAACTTAAATTATTGATTTGAGCTTTTTCCTCATTTCTTATGTAAGCAGTTAGTGCTATATAAATTTCCCCCAAAACACTACTTTAATTACCTTTCTTCCATATGCATTGATATGTTGGGTTTTCAATTTCATATACACATATGATATATATTCATACATATTATATATATTCATATTTATATTCACACACACACATATATATGTATTGGGCCCATTCATAATTAAAAGTATATTGTTTGAATTTTCTCATATTTAGATATTTTCTTATAGTTTTACTTCAAGTTTTAATTTTATTACAGTCAGAGAATATTCTCTACATGATTTCAGTTGTTTCAAATTTGTAGAGGTTTGATTTATGGCCCAGGCTATGGTCTATATTGATGAATATTTCATGGCTGCTTGAAAAAACATGTTTGTCTTCTATTGGGAATAGTGCTCTACATAATTCAATTAGGTTTTGTTCGTTGACTGTGTTGTCTAAATCTTCTAAATATTTGCTGATTTTCTGTCTAGCAGTTTTATCAGTTACTGAGTGGAAGATGTTTAAGTACCAAAATATAGTTGTGAATTTGCTTATTTTTCCTGTCAACTCTATCATTTTTTGCTTCATTTATATTGAAACCCTATTGTTTGGTATGTACGTACCTCAATCATTATATCTTCCTGACTGACTGGTCCTTTTATCCCCGCTTTGTCTCTAGTAATTTTCTTTACTATCATCTACTTCACTGAATATCGGTATAACTCCTGCTATTTTATTTTGTCAATATTTGCATGTTTCCTTTGTTTTTGTTTTGTTTTTATTTCTTTTTTTAACCCCTCCCCCACCTACCCCCCCTTCTGATAACCATCAGTTTGCTCTCTATAGTTAAGAGTCTGTTTCTTGGTTTGCCTCTCTCTTTTTGTTTTCTACTTTCTATGTATCTATGTCATTTAATTTGACTTCGATGTAAGTTTCTTGCAAAGAGCACAGAGTTGGTGGTGCCTGGGTGGCTCAGTTGGTTGAATGTCCGACCCCTGATTTTGGCTCAGGTCATGATATCAGAGCCCTGAGATGGAGTCCCACATCAGGCTCCATGCTCAGCACATCTGCTTGAGATTCTCTCTCTTCTTCTGCCCCTCCCACCCTCAAATAAATAAATAAATCTTTGAAGAGCACAAAGTTGGGTCAGGTTCTTTAATCCACGCTGTCTTTTTTTTTTTTTTTTTGGCTTGGTATATTTGTATCACTTAAATTTAATATAACTATTGAGATAGTAAAGCTCTGCCCTTTTGTTTTTGTTAGTTGTTTCCTCTGTTTCTTTTTTTTTTTTCTTGCTTTTCTGTGGGTCATTAGAACATTTTTTTTTCTTCTTTCTATAATTACAGTGTTTATGAATGTATCTCTTGTAGTTTTTAATCTCTTTTTAAACTCTCAATAAAAAATTTGAGAGTTCTAAACCACATTTCTAAGCCATGCTTGCTAATACAGAAAAATATAGTTCAACTACCTCAAGAAATTGAGAATCTAGTTCACAAAGTTTAGCTCATTCTTTCTTACACCAATGGATTATTATTGAGCACATTCCTCATTTTTTTTAAGATCTTATTTATTTATTTATTTGACAGAGACAGTGAGAGAGGGAACACCACCAGCAGGGGGGAATGGGGGAGGGAGAAGCAGGCTTCCCACCCAGCAGGGAGCCCAATGCAGGGCTCTATCCCAGGACTTGAGCCAAAGGCAGATGCTTAACGACTGAGCCACCCGGGTGCCCCAAGCACATTCCTCATTTTTCAAATGAAATCTTACAGAGATGACTGTAGATACTTATAGTTACACATGACTCCTGCAGACCCCTGACTAAACCACCCACTGAAGAGCAATACATTACCCTTTCAGATATGTAAACATTACATTAATTTTCTTCCATATGTCAAAATAAATGTGCACTTATAAAACAATATGGTGTAACTGTTGTTTAGTAGTGTATATGTAATATGTATTAAACATTAGAAGAGCTTTCTTACCAACCTGTAAATATATAAAGCCTGATTATTTTCCCATAGTCCATGAATCTCCCATGAATCTCAAGCCTGGAACATTAGATTGATGTTCACTTCCTAGGCTATGTCAAACACAGGTAGTTGACCCCAATACCCATCCTTCGCTGTTTCTCAGCAACCTAGATTATAGGTTCCTTTTAATCTAGTTTTAGCCATGTAACTAAATTCTGGCCAATGGGATGCAAAAAAAAAAAAAAAATTGTGTATGCCTTTCAGGAAGGTGTTAAAGAGATTGACATATTCTTCTATTTTTCTTCTCTCTTTCCAACTGGTTAGATTGCTGGTTGGAGTTTGAGCTGGCACAGTTGTTTTGGAGAATGATCTAGGATCCAGACAGCAACATAAAGGTGCTTGGATTACTTTATATCCCAATGTTAATTCCACTGTAAATGCCTCTTCCACTCTGAAACTCATATTATTTAAAAAAAGCTTCCCCCAAGATTCATTATTACAGCAATTATTTAATATTTTAAAAACTATTATCATTTACTTCCTTCTTTCAAGCACTTCAATAACTGCCAAATTATATTATGATTAAGGTCAATCCTTCATATGATTTTATTATCCTGTGTGATCAAACAATATCTGCTTCTTTGGCTCTTTAAGATTGGTACACTTTTTCCTGCTTTTTTTGCATTTTTATAAAAGTTCCAATTATAAGAGTGGTATCTTTATCATGAATTATGTCATCTTTTACTATGGTTTCATTCCTACTAAGGACTCTCCCACCCTATTCCAAACTTGCTTTTAAATTTTTTATTATTTATTTAACTCCTCATCCTTCAGTTCTAAGATTAAGTATTCATTCTTTTGAGAAATCTCCTTGAACTGTTGGTTCATCTCATATTATTTTATTTTACTTTTTTTAAAGATTTTATTTATTTATTTGACACAGAGAGAGAGACAGCAAGAGAGGGAACACAAGCAGGGAGAGTGGGGGAGGGAGAAGCAGGCTTCCCGCTGAGCAGGGAGCCAGAAACCTGATGTGGGGCTGGATCCCAGGAACCTGGGATCATGACCTGAGCCGAAGGCAGACACTTAATGACTGAGCCACCCAGGTGCCCTACATATTATTTTATTTTATTCTTTCATAAAAATGTGTTTCTTTACTTTATCAATGTATAATTTTTCAATTTATGTCTGTATTGACTTCTTAGAATATGAACCCCATGAGCACATGTTTCTTCTTTGTTTTTTTTTTTGCAAAGAAGTTTTCAAAGAAATGAATTACAAAAAAAAACCCAAAAAACTTCTGGACACTTTTCTTTGGAAATGGTGACATTGGCATTTGGCCTATTAACTTTCTCTATACAACATTTCATATTACATACTTCGATAGCTTAAAAATTATTGTGAAATACCCATCCAGCAATTTTGTCTCTTTCCTCCTGGAAATACTATTCAATAACTTTCTTTCCCATTCCATTTCAGTTGCCTAATATCATCATGCTATGGATATTGATACCACCAAATATCAGCCACTAAACATTCTCTGAATACAACCTCTTATCATCCTTGCTCTTCAATTATTTCTATTGTCTTATACTTAATGGCAATGGTACTTGCAATCTGCTATGTTTTAAATCACCATTGCTTTTAAATTATACCACATATAATTTCTAGAATACTTTAGAATGCACAGCAGTAGATAAAAAATACATTCCTAGATGAATCCAACTGTTGGTGTCCCTTGTGTCAGCTACTAAGGTGCTGATAGACAATGGACAGCAACAGACTTCAAACTTGGCTTTGAATTGTCCAGACATCTAAAATCCCTAAGGAATTTATTCTCTATCTAAAAAATGATTAACCCCAAATCCAGCCATATGATTTAGAATGCTTCCTACTGAAATACCAGAATTATATGTCGGTTAAATAATGATATAGCGGGTGCCTGGGTGGCTCAGTCGTTAAGAGTCTGCCTTCGGCTCAGGTCATGATCCCAGGGTTCTGGGATCGAGTCCCACATCGGGCTCCCTGCTCTGCGGGAAGCCTGCTTCTCCGTCTCCCGCTCCCTCTGCTTGTGTTCCTGCTCTCGCTGTCTCTCTCTCTGTCAAATAAATAAATAAAATCTTTAAAAAAAATAATAATGATATAGCACATAGGAACATTTTAAGATTTGCTGATTCAATTACTCCACAATGTCATAAAGGAATTAGGTTCTTTCTATTCCGGCATGTCATATTTTTTTTTAAAGATTTTACTTATTTATTCATTATTTATTTATTTGTTTGTTTGTTTGTTTATTTAAGAGAGTGTGAATGGGAGAGGATCAGAGGGAGAGGGACAAGCAGACTCCATACAGAGCACAGAGCTGGATGCGGGCCTCAATCCCATGACCTTGAGGTCATAGCCTGAGCGGAAATCAAGAGTCGGACACTTAACTGACTGAGCCACCCAGGTGGCCTGGCATGTCATATTGATACTGCCTTCCCTCACGGTCATGAGATGGCTTCAGCAATTCTAAGCACTGCATGAAGCCAGGATGATATCCACCAAATAAATGGGGTGTTTCCTTCTATGCAAGGATTTGTATTGGCAAAGAAAACCTTTCCCAGAAGCCAACAAGCACATCTTTTAGGTTCCAGAGTGTACTGGTAAATGTGTGTATCCCTATACTAATCATTAGCAAGGAGAATAAGACCACCATTTTCTTTTAGATGATCCAAGTTCTTAATGTTGGCATAGGGGCTAAATTTAGTAAACACAATGGTGATTGTCTCCATAAAATTGAAGGCTTGTTAGCAAAAAAGTGAAAGATATGACATTTGATAGACAACCAACAATAGAAAAATGGTGCCCATAACTTAAGGAAGCAACAAGTGGAAGAGGGAAATCTAATAACCAAATACAATGGTTCTTTTTTTTAATATTTTATTTATTAATTTTTGCGAGAGAGAGAGCACCAGTGTGGAGAGGGGCAGAGAGAGAAGCAGACTCCCTGCTGAGCAGGGAGCCTGATTCAGGACTTGATCCCAGGACCCTGTGATCATGAACTGAGGTGAAGGCAGACGCTTAACTGACTGAGCCACCCAGGCGCCCTACAATGGTTCTGATATAAAGTGAGAGAAAAAATTTTTAAAAAATGCATTATCAATAGGAAGGTCATTCATGGCCTTTGTAAAAGAATTTTGGTGAAGTAGTGAGATCATGCAGACTTGGAAAGAATGGTTAGAATGTCTCAAAAACAATTCTTTAAAATAAAATTATCCAAAGCTGACCATGCTTGACTGTAACATCATATGTTTTAAGTCTTAAAAGAGGAAGAAAAAAATAAAAGAAATAGAGCTTGGATTACACACAGTGATTTAAATGATAATATTCATGTGTTGACCTTAAATAGAAAGACTTCTATGGGCTTCTATGGGCTTCTCATGAAATACTCTAGCGGAGTTTGGGAAAATAACAAAAATAACTCACTGAAGAGAAATCTGAGACATAATGGTGGTTTTTCCTTTAGATGGAAATGCAATTTATATGGAATTTACTAATGTTTCACATTTATCGTAAAAGACAGATCCTTCTTCCACAAGACAACAAATGAACTCCCTTGAGGTTATTCAGCATTTTCTGTGTAGTTATACACAGAGAATACTTTAAGAACTGATGCGAGGAAGGGAGTTAGTTCTAAGGGAAGGTCTAGTGTTGACTGGCGTTCTTAGGAGAAAAGAAAATAATTTAAGAAATGTTGTGAATATTCATAATATCCCATTAACAGATATAATAATTTTCAGCTCTATAACTAAGCATGCTGTTATCTCCTTTCTATCACAGTTAATATTTCATAAAATGTTCTGATACACTGCAGGGTTACCAACACTGTCTTTAATGTAACATTTTTCTTTGAAGGACTGAAACCAAGTGGTCTCTCCAGGGCATCATAAATCTTAGTTTTCATTTAGAATATAGAAACTATAAAGAACGTAAAACAATATTTAAACCTCAGAGAAGACCAATTTCCAATACAAAATGGGATTGTTATGACAGCAAAGGAATGAACAGATGAGAATAGGAACAGTCCAATTTACACAAGGCTGCCAAAAACAAAATAAAGGAGGCATAGGAGCCCCAGGGATGGTACATGATAAAGCAGTGACCAGAAAACTGAAAAGGTCCATGTGGACTATTCCATTTTCCAGCCATCTGTAACAAAAGACTATAGAATATCAAGATTTAAATGATATTGCTAAAGACAGATGCTCAAATGATTTAAATATACATATTTTACATTTATATACATTCATAAATATATGAATCAAGTTAAGAAGATCTTGTTTTAGGTAAATATCCAATAAACATAACATGATCTGAGAAAGCTTTAAGGTAAAATAACTGCATGGAATTCAGTCATAATACATTATAATTCCCTAATTACATACACCATCTTTAAACTTCTGAAGCCATTAAAGCATAGCAGGAATTTAATGGGATATCTAATTTTGTCTACATCTATTGCATGATTCATTTCTTAGAAGTTTTTGTGAGTCTAAGTGTGGGTAGCAAACTTTCAGACTGTTTATATCCCAACAGTATATTATTGTTCTATTTCTAAATATACCCTGGGATTTGCAAAAATAATATAGATGGAGTTTCTTACAAACATCAACGATTTCCATTAAAATGTTTAAAAAGATGGGAGTTTTACTGTAAACTTTTGTTGTGTTAAATAGTACAGAAATACCAATGTACTTCATTGTGCTCTCAGTGAAAATTAAAAAAAATTAATAATTGACTAAATCAACAAAATAACAAGCAATCATCTAATAAGCATTTACGATACACAAAACACTCTTCTGAATGTTTTGGATGTTTAACCCATATCATCTTCACATTAAATTTATGAAGCACTATTTTTTTTAAGATTTTATTTATTTATTTGAGAGAGAGAGAATGAGAGACAGAGAGCACGAGAGGGAAGAGGGCAGAGGGAGAAGCAGACCCCCCGCCAAGCAGGGAGCCTGATGCGGGACTCGATCCCGGGACTCCAGGATCATGACCTGAGCCAAAGGCAGTCGCTTAACCAACTGAGCCACCCAGGCGCCCTGAAGCACTATTTTTTAAAAGAATTTTATAGATTTGGTAACCAGAACACTGACAGCTTAAGTCACTGAGTCCAGTGAGTTGCCAAGACTTGACCCTAGGTAGTCTGGCTCGAAAACCTGTGCCTATAAAGAGTATGTTATTTTGCAAACTTTCTTGTGAATTTTTTATTCCATATACCAGTAAGTCAAATTACTACCTTTATCTAAATTAAGTTTGTAGATAGTACTGGCATAGTATGTAGAAATGATATAAAAGTATTAATATGATACAATTTAAAGATTTTCCACAAAAAAATTCTCTCACCTCCTTCTCATTGTTTTTATTCTCAGTCCATTAATAAATGACTAATTCCCTTTGTTTAAAATAATACAGTAAAATAAAAATGCTTATGGGTGGTAAATACTTCATGCTGTAATTAATCAGTTATTGTTTTGTATAAAGTTCCTAAAATGTGGCCCGAGGACTCCTGGAAACAGAATTATCATGTCTCCTAATTATTTAAACACTTTTAGACATATCTCATCTTATATTTCTGCTGGTGGAGACTGATAGTAGTTATTAAATGAGCTCTCAGGTAATACATGGGTAGAGTAAAATTTCAAAGTTGGCTTAAATATGAATGAATTCTATGTTGTTGGGTTTTTTTTCATCCTAAAAGTAAGACTTGAGCAAGCATGAAGATGTTGGATACCTTAAGTTGTTGAGCTACGATGCTACTGAAGATGGGAGTCATGTATATAGAAAATATGGTAAAATAGTAATAAATTCTTGTATACCTTAAAATACCAATGAGTGATGTTAGTGACTGAATGTGGTTGATTTCAAATCATTAACTTTTTCATAATTAAATATTCATAAAATACTGCAAAAGATCATCAATCATTTAAAGTATTCTAAAATGTTGAGAATTTTTTTTAGGTTTTGTTTTACCAAAAGATAGATTATTTAGCTTAAACTACAATAAAATAATTGAAAATTAATATTAATTGGATTGTTACAAGCCAAATGCTATTAAAATGCATTTTAATAAAAATGTTTTGTTCTTTTTACAAATTTATTGTGTCCACTGCTTTAAATGTCTACAAAATTGACTGGCATTTTAAAGACTTTGGCATATACAGTTTCCTGTTTTAATTATTGTTGGGAAGACAATGGTTGTGTTTTGAGAATTTTCAAAAACCGAACCAAGACTCATACATTTAAGCTGCCTAATGTTACAAATTGAAATAAAAAATGTCTATTTACAATAGGATAAAGTTGTGTGGGAAGAAGGTAAAAAGAAGTTAAAGAAACAGGCAACAGATTTTAAAATTCCTTTTTTACTCATATGATCCAATTTGAGCTGGAATATAACCCATGCAATCTGTAGGGTGTCAGTAAGAAACAGAGCAGCAGATGAGTAGGAATTGACATCTGTGGTTTGGGAAAAAATTTGGCAAGGATAGCAAAAAACAAGTAGTTAAATTGCTCTAAATGGCCATAAAAATATAGTCTTCTGAAAAACAAAGGGCAGTTTCTTCCCCTATTAAGTAATACTTTTTTGGCAATAGAGCCATAAGTGAGAAGTCAAAATATTCATTCTAAAAACAGTACAAGCATGCATTTTATGGAGTATAGAAAAACAGAGAAGCATATTTTTATATGTAGTAGACAACTTAAAATATTTAATGTAAATCTGCAATACTTTGGAAAATACATCTCAGGTTCCATCAATGACACTTTTGCAAAAATCAGGATTGTACTGTTCAAAAACCTTCTTAGGTTTGCATAATTATCTCCTCAAAAAACAAACCCATGAGAACAATTTATACTAACATCTATGAGTTACAATACCTAATAAATTATCAAGATGAACTAGAGATCAGAGATAATTAAGTATACACAGGGTCTATGGTTACTGATATAATTTTAGATCTTCAATGAAAATAAAACAGACAATGCACAAATTCATTACCATAAACCAAGAATCATATTGTCAGGTCAAAATCAAATGCTAGAGAATACAAGCATTTACAGTAAAGAAATTAACAAAGAAATCCTACAGCAAAATGCTCTTCTTCTGTGATATTAAATCAGACTCCTCTTTATCACTTTTAGAAACATCTTAAACACAGTGAACCCTACATTACCACCCCTGCCCATAATAACATACATTTGAATATAATGTGAATTTTTAATTGAATCATAGTCTCCAAGTAAAGTTCACATTTACTGCTTGGATGTGGGGTAGGAGAATGGAAGAACATGATTAAATGACTAAATGACCTTCCTCAATTTAGTGTATGGTCAGTTGTGTACACAATAAATTTTTCTAGCTTTAATTTTGTGCTTTTTTCTCTGGTAGTACAGACTGGCTGAGAACTAGGTTTTGTTTGTTTGGTTGGTTTTTATTCTTGCTATAACATAACCCCAAATTTCACTTGATTGATATTTTCGAGCCAAACTTCGTTTTGGTGGAATATTATGATATTACATATAGAGAACATGCAAACTAATTACAAAATCATTCTTAATTCTTCAGATTTCTACAATTAAACATCTTTTTTTAAAGATTTTATTTATTTATTTGAGAAAGAAAAAAAGAGAGCCCACGAGCGCTCTTGAGCCCAGTGAGCAGGGGGGAGGGGCAGAGGGAGAGGGACAGAGAGAATCTTCAAGTCAACTCCTGCTGAGCGTGTGACCCTGCGGGACTCAATCCCAGGACCCTGAGATCATGACCTGAGCTGAAGGCAGATGCTTGACCGACTGAGCCACTCAGGAAACCCAGTTAGAACATCTTAATGAGATGAAATGAGACCTCCAGAACATTGATTGAAATAGCAATATTACTAAAATATTGCACTCATGAAACAATTTACATGAATAATAGATGTTAAATTTGGGAAATATGCTAAAATTATATATCAAACCCATTGTAACATATTATTTTTCATAGTAAAATATATCCCATGTCTACAAAATGAAGTGACATATTTATTTTTTTTAAGATTTTATTTATTTATTTGAGACAGAGAGAATGAGAGAGAGAGAGAGCACATGAGAGGGGGGAGAGTCAGAGGGAGAAGCAGGCTCCCTGCTGAGCAGGGAGCCCAATGAGGGACTCGATCCAGGGACTCCAGGATCATGACCTGAGCCGAAGGCAGTTGCTTAACCAACTGAGCCACCCAGGCGCCCTGAAGTGACATATTTATAGACATATTCTTTACTAAGAATAAGTCAGGACCTCAATAACAATCTGCTAAATGGCCTCTATTGATTTACCTGTAAGCCCATCTTCAGAAAACATTTATTCATTCAGTTAATTTACCTTAAGGCTACATTCTGAATTCTGTAAGAACTGGTTCGAGATCATCTGTAGATCCAGACAATGTTGGCCAGCCTAATTTGAGTTGAACCACCTAAATGGTAATTTTAAGTGCGAAAATAATCCTTTGGCCATGGCATTTAGCTATGTTTGTATGACCATTTTAATTCCTCAAAGTTTAGGTCCCAGTGACTGATATTCTTCTCCTGGGATATGTTTTATTGGCATCCAAATACAATACTCTTGAAGTAATGGATTGGCTTTATGGGTTAATGCAAAGTTGTTTTAAGAAACCTGAATTGCAGAAAGCCTACTTCTTGGTATATAAAACTTTTAGATCCTGCTAAACATCCAAGCTAAACATGTTTTTAAAAATTAATAAAGCAGCAGGGAAAGTGCTATGTGAAGCAAAGCAGGTCTTCAACAAATACTTGTTAATTGACTGAATGAGCTAATGAATGGTTTGGCCTCCCTCGTTTATTGGTAATTATTACTACAGTTTCCATATTATTAGGATGGAATGTATTCATTCTTGTTTTACTTTGTGTTTTTAAATCAAGTATAGTTTGCATCAGAGCATATGTCTCACCTATTGGGACTCAGGGTTCCTGTTTGTTAGTTCTTTACACTGCTAGAGGCATTTAAAAAATATCAACTGAATGCCTACTATGTAAAGTAGAATATTTTCTAGCTAGATTGGAAAAGCTCCATATTTAGCTCCAGGGATGACTGGGATTCTGGTATCGATTCTGGACAAGATAAGGATGAATAAACTAACTAATAATTTTTAAATCATTCTTTAGTTTGACCTTCCTTGGGCAGGGCAGACTTGTTTATTGATGGCTTTTACCTGGTGTAATCTGATAGGCAGCTTTACTTGGTTACATGACCTGGGAGATGAAAAGGCCCCACTGAAAACTTTTGTGGAAGCTCTCCTAAAACCAAGATTTCTTGCACCTATCTTAGTGGTTCATACTCCAAAGACCAAGCACAATCTGTGTGATTGAGAAAAATCCCAAGTATACATTCATTGCTTGCTTTTGGGTCTTAAGCAGTACCATATCATCTACCTTTAATAAAGTCTTGCATGAAAATGCTCTGTGGCATTTTGTGAGTACTTTCAATTGCTGAAAATGTATAAATTTTGCACCAATTATGAAATGAATTGATGGAAATTCAATATTGTACAGGAAGATATTACACCCTTGTGGAGCGCACAGTACCCTCTTTAAACCTCATTCTTCTTTCTCTACAGATGATCTCAGTCTGCCACACTTCCAGGTACCATACATTTGCCATTTTGAATGGCAAGCTATTAAAATACTACTTTTAAGCTATTCTATATTTTGTTACAAGTGTTTCATTCTTTCATAATTTGTGGTTTGATAAAAATGTTCAGGAAACTGAAAATTTTGTGCAGAATAGCAAGATAATATTTGAAAAGAACTCAGAAAACACTATTAAACGTGGCTTTTGCCTTATTTAAAACATACTATAGGTACCTTTTGTCCCTAAAAATGACTGAGGTACAGTGATTTCTTCTATGGAGACACAGGTTTGATCATGATAACTGGAAATAGATTTAGTAATAGGATATAGGTATTTACAGTCATATTTTATGACAATAGCAGAGATCCCAGTTAATGCCTGGGAAATTCGTATTTATTATCTACGGAAAGAGACACAGGACTTTGAGGACCTTCTATCTTCTTTAATTTATTGTAAATAATATTGACTCTAATAAACTGTTAAAATAAAGACCTTTGCTCATACTTTTTCAAACGTTATGTTAATTTGTATTAGAGTAATAGAAATGTGTATTACAAAAAAACAATAGTGCTGAAGGTTAAAGAAGTTGACAATTTTTTTTTTTAAGATTTTATTTATTTATTTGAGAGAGAGAATGAGAGACAGCACAAGAGGGAAGAGGGTCAGAGGGAGAAGCAGACCCCCCGCTGAGCAGGGAGCCCGATGTGGGACTCGATTCCGGGACTCCAGGATCATGACCTGAGCCGAAGGCAGTCGCTTAACCAACTGAGCCACCCAGGCGCCCAGAAGTTGACAATTCTTTTGGTATCTACATTCATCATTCTATATAAAAATGTTCATATTATTTTTGGTTGATCAATTTTAGACATCATCTAAATAATTCCATTAATAGAAAGATATGTTTTTTAAAAATCCATTAGTTCCTTCCTACCAATAAATACGATTTTTTAAAGTTAAATCATCAGTTAATATTATCATTATAATAATGTTTAATGATGAGTCAAAAATATATTATCATCATGATTCCTTTTTTGAAGGTTTTTTTATTACCTGAAGCTAATAACTGAATCTTATTTTACATTTTCATAAATTTCTATAAGCATATTATGAATTTTTATTCCCCAAATTTTATACAGATATTTAAGAAGCTAAACAAAATATTTTTCCCAAATACTCCAACTCAGCCTACGAGTTTCATATTTCTCTTGTAGAAATATCTTTCAAAGCTTCCAAATTTCTGTTGTCAAATTGATCTTTAAGCCTACTGCATAGGTATCATAATGTTCCCAGTGTCTGTTGATGTATAAAACCTACCCCAGACTAAGTAACTTAAAACCATCAGTAAATAGTTTGATAATGAAACTGTAATTTCAGTAGCAATTGGCAAGGATAGCTTATTTTTGCTCCACACGTTGTCAGCTGGGGTGATTTGGATGCCAAGGATGACTAGACAGGCGGATGCTGTTACACACGAAGATTTGCTCCTTCATATGCAGAATATAGGCTGAGATCTCCTGCATCTGCAGATTGGAACAGCTACGTGGGACCAGTATATGGCTTCCTCAGAGCATGATATCTGTGTTTCAAGAGCAAGATTCTCAAAACAACAGGAAAGAATTGCACGATTATTTTTACACCTGTCTTGGAAAACACATAGCTTTACTTCTGCCATTCTCTCTTGAGGGAGGCAGACACAATCATGCAACAAAGTTGGAGAGGAGTGGACCCTCTCAGTCAATGGTAAGAGTAACAGTGTCATATTGTAAAAGCATGTGGGATGGGATATATGTATCAGAGGGGCCCTATTTGGAAAGTGTACCTAGCCATATACCACATGGCTCTTCTCTGTGAAATTCCCACAACTTCACGTTCCTCTTAGATAAGCTGAAGTACAACCCCTAGCTTCTGAGAAAGAGTTTATGGATAATAATGCAAGTTCAAACACATATACATGTTTAGAGAATAAACATTGGAAAGACAGCATTTAACTAGTAGTTTCAAAAAGAGAAAATGTAATAAAAGATAAAGAAGGAATTATCAAAGAAATATGAAAATACAATTATATGAAATTATGTGGCTGCTTGTACTATGTACTATGACTAATTGCAATATATATAATATATATAATTGTATATAATTTTTACTTTATTATGTTTAATTGTATATATATTTTAGTATTTTTTTAAATTGTATATTTTAGAGTAATTTTAGGGTTACAGCAAAATTGAAAAATCACGGCAAAATCTCTGTACCTTTTTCTTATTTTGCTGTGAAGCTAAAATTGTGACAAAGGTACAGAGAATTCCTATATACTCCCTGTACTCCCCTCCACATGCATAGCTGTCTACATATCAACATCCCCCACTGGAGTGGTACATTTATTACAACTGATGAACCTACACTGATGTATCATAACCACCCCAAAGTCCACAGTTTCTATTGGGATTCTATCTCATGGGGCGCCTGGGTGGCTCAGCCGTTAAGCATCTGCCTTCGGCTCAGGTCATGATCCCAGGGTCCTGGGATCGAGCCCCGCATCGGGCTCCCTGCTTGGCGAGAAGCCTGCTTCTCCCTCTCCCACTCCCCCTGCTTGTGTTCCCTCTCTCGCTGTGTCTCTCTCTGTCAAATAAATCAATAAAATCTTAAAAAAAAAAAAAAAGGATTCTATCTCAGTATTTTACATTCTATGGGTGTGGACAAATGTATAATGACATGTATCCATCATTATGATATGCTCATTATTTTACTGCCTTAAAAATCCTCTCTGCTCTGCCTATTATCCCTTCTTCCCCCAACTCCTGGCAATCTCTTGACATTTTTTCATCATCTGCATAGTTTTGTCTTTTCCAGAATGTCATATAGTTGGAATCATAGGGCACCTAGCTTTTTCAGATTAGCTTATTTCACTTAGTAATATGCATTTAAGTTTCCTTGATGTCTTCACATGGCTTGGTAGTTCATTTCTTTTTAGTCCTAAATAACATTCCATTTTCTGAATGTACCACAGTTTTATTTATCCATTTGCCTGCAGAAGGACATCTTGGTTGCTTCCAAGTTTTGGCAGTTATGATAAAGCTGCCAATAACATCCATGTGCCAGTTTTGTGTGGATTTAAATTCTCTATTCCTTTGGGTAAATACTAAAAAATATGGTAGCTGGATCATATGGTAAGAGTATATTGATTTGGTAAGAAACTGCCAAAATACTTTCCAAAGTGGCTACATCATTTTACATTCCCAACAGTAATGGTGTTGTCAGTTTTCTGGAATTTGGGCGTTTTATAAGTGTGTAATGATAACCCATTGCTGTTTTCATTGATAATTCCCTGAGGGCATATGATATGGAGCATCTTTTCATATGTTTATTTTCTGTTTGCATATCTTCTTTGGTGAGGTGTCTGTTAAAGTATTTGGCCCATTTTTTAATCCAATTGTTTTCTTGTTGAATTTTAAGAGTCTGTTATATATATATATAAAGATTTTATTTATTTATTTGACACACAGAGAGAGAGAGCACAAGTAGGCAGAGCGGCAGGCAGAGGAAAAGGGAGAAGCAGGCTTGCTCCCAGGCAGGGAGCCTGATGTGGGGCTCGATCCCAGGACCTTGTGTTCATTACCTGAGCCAAAGACAGACGCTTAATGACTGAGCCACCCAGGTGCCCCTCGGTCTATATTATGGATAACAGTCTTTTGCAAACATTTTCTCCCAGTCTGTGGTTTGTCTCATTCTCTTATATAGCCAAATAGATCTTTCACCAAAACCTCAATATTCTTTCACCAATACCTCACTGTCTTGATAACTGTCATTTTATAATAAGTCTTAAAGTCAGTGTCTGTCCTCCAACTTTGTTCTTCTGGATCAATAATATATTGGATTTTCTGGGTCTTTTGAATCAGTTTATCAATATGCATAAAATAAATTTCTGGGATTATAGATCAGGATTGCACCGAATCTAAGTTGAGAAGAACTGATATATATTTTTTTAATTTAATTTTTTTTATCTTATGTTAATCCCCATACATTACATCATTAGTTCTAGATGAAGTGTTCCATGATTCATTCTTTGTGCATAACACCCAGTGCTCCAAGCAGAATGTGCCCTCCTCAATACCCACAACCAGACTAACCCATTCCGCCACCACCCTCCCTTCTAGAACCCTCAGTTTGTTTTCAGAGTCCATCGTCTCTCATGGTTCGTCCACCCCTCCGATTTCCCCCGCTTCATTCTTCCCCTCCCGCTACCTTCTTCTTCTTCTTTTTTTTTTCTTAACATATATTGCATTATTTGTTTCAGAGGTACAGATGTGAGATTCAACAGTCTTGCACAATTCACAGCGCTTACCAGAGCACATACCCTCCCCAGTGTCTATCACCCAGTCACCCCATCCCTCCCACCCCACCCCCCACTCCAGCAACCCTCAGTTTGTTTCCTGCGATTAAGAATTCCTCATATCAGTGAGATCATATGATACATGTCTTTCTCTGTTTGACTTATTTCACTCAACATAATACCCTCCAGTTCCATCCACGTTGTTGCAAATGGCAAGATCTCATTCCTTTTGATGGCTGCATAATATTCCATTGTATATATATACCACCTCTTCTTTATCCATTCATCTGTCGATGGACATCTTGGCTCTTTCCACAGTTTGGCTATTGTGGACATTGCTGCTATAAATATCGTGGTGCACATACCCCTTCGGATCCCTACTTTTGTATCTTTGGGGTAAAAACCCAGTAGTGCAACTACTGGATCATATGGTAGCTCTATTTTCAACTTTTTGAGGAACCTCCATACGGTTCTCCAGAGTGGCTGCACCAGCTTGTGTTCCCACCAACAGTGTAGGAGGGTTCCCCTTTCTCCACATCCCCGCCAACATCTGTCGTTTCCTGACTTGTTAAATTTAGCCATTCTGACTGGTGTGAGGTGGTATCTCATTGAGGTTTTGATTTGGATTTCCCTGAGGCCGAGCGATGCTGAGCACTTTTTCATGTGTCTGTTGGCCATTTGGATGTCTTCTTTGGAAAAATGTCTGTTCATGTCTTCTGCCCATTTCATAATTGGATTCTTTGTTCTTTGGGTGTTCAGTTTGATGGGTTCTTTATAGATTTTGGATACTAGCCCTTTATCTGATATGTCATTTGCAAATATCTTCTCCCATTCTGTCGGTTGTCTTTTGGTTTTGTTGAGTGTTTCCTTTGCTTTGCAAAAGCTTTTTATCTTGATGAAGTCCCAATAGTTCATTTTTGCCCTTGCTTCCCTTGCCTTTGGCGATGTTTCTAGGAAGAAGTTGCTTCGGCTGAGGTCAAAGACGTTTCTGCCTGTGTTCTCCTTTAGGATTTTGATGGACTCCTGTCTCACATTGAGGTCTTTCAATCATTTGGAGTCTATTTTTGTGTGTGGTGTAAGGAAGTGGTCCAGTTTCATTCTTCTGCATGTGGCTATCCAATTTTCCCAACACCGTTTGTTGAAGAGACTGTCTTTGTTCCATTGGACATTCTTTCCTGCTTTGTCAAAGATGAGTTGACCATAGAGTTGAGGGTCCATTTCTGGGCTCTCTATTCTGTTCCATTGATCTATGTGTCTGTTTTTGTGCCAGTACCATGCTGTCTTGATGATGACAGCTTTGTAATAGAGCTGGAAGTCCCGAATTGTAATGCCGCCGGCTTTGCTTTTCTTTTTCAACATTCCTCTGGCTATGCGGGGTCTTTTCTGGTTCCATACAAATTTTAGTATTATTTGTTCCATTTCTTTGAAAAAAGTGGATGGTATTTTGATGGGGATTGCATTGAATGTGTAGATTGCTCTAGGTAGCATTGACATCTTCACAATATTTGTTCTTCCAATCCATGAGCATGGAACGTTTTTCCATTTCTTTGTGTCTTCCTCAATTTCTTTCATGAGTATTTTATAGTTTTCTGAGTACAGATCCTTTGTCTCTTTGGTTAGATTTATTCCTAGGTATCTTATGGGTTTGGATGCAATTGTAAATGGGATCGACTCCTTAATTTCTCTTTCTTCTGTCTTGTTGTTGGTGTATAGGAATGCCACTGACTTCTGTGCATTGATTTTATATCCTGCCACTTGACTGAATTCCTGTATGAGTTCTAGCAGTTTTGGGGTGGAGTCTTTTGGGTTTTCCACATAAAGTATCCTATCATCTGCAAAGAGTGAGAGTTTGACTTCTTCTTTGCCAATTTGGATGCCTTTGATTTCTTTTTGTTGTCTGATTGCTGTGGCTAGGACTTCCAATACTATGTTGAATAGCAGTGGTGATAGTGGACATCCCTGCCGCGTTCCTGACCTTAGGGGGAAAGCTCTCAGTTTTTCCCCATTGAGAATGATATTCGCTGTGTGTTTTTCATAGATGCCTTTTATGATATTGAGGTATGTACCCTTGATCCCTATACTCTGAAGAGTTTTGATCAAGAAAGGATGCTGTACTTTGTCAAATGCTTTTTCTGCATCTATTGAGAGGATCATATGATTCTTGTTCTTTCTTTTGTTAATGTATTATATCACATTGATTGATTTGCGGATATTGAACCAACCTTGCAGCCCAGGGATAAATCCCACTTGGTCATGGTGAATAATCCTTTTAATGTACTGTTGGATCCTATTGGCTAGTATTTTGGTGAGAATTTTTGCATCCATGTTCATCAGGGATATTGGTCTGTAATTCTCCTTTTTGATGGGGTCTTTGTCTGGTTTGGGGATCAAGGTAATGCTGGCCTCATAAAATGAGTTTGGAAGTTTTCCTTCCATTTCTATTTTTTGGAACAGTTTCAGAAGACTAGGTATTAATTCTTCTTGAAATGTTTGGTAGAATTCCCCTGGAAAGCCATCTGGCCCTGGGCTTTTGTTTTTTGGGAGATTTTTGATGACTGCTTCAATTTCCTTAGTGGTTATAGGTCTGTTCAGGTTTTCTATTTCTTCCTGGTTCAGTTTGGTAGTTGATACATCTCTAGGAATGCCTCCATTTCTTCCAGGTTATCTAATTTGCTGGCATAGAGTTGCTCATGATATGTTCTTATAATTGTTTGTATTTCTTTGGTGTTGGTTGTGATCTCTCCTCTTTCATTCATGATTTTGTTGATTTGGGTCATTTCCCTTCTCTTTTTGATAAGTCTGGCCAGAGGTTTATCAATCTTGTTAATTCTTTCAAAGAACCAGCTTCTAGTTTCATTGATCTGTTCTACTGTTCTTTTGGTTTCTATTTCATTGATTTCTGCTCTGATCTTTATTATTTCTCTTCTCCTGATGGGTTTAGGCTTTATTTGCTGTTCTTTCTCCAGCTCCTTTAGGGGGAGGGTTAGGTTGTGTACTTGAGACCTTTCTTGTTTCTTGAGAAAGGCTTGTATTGCTATATACTTTCCACTTAGGACTGCCTTTGCTGCATCCCAAAGATTTTGAACAGTTGTGTTTTCATTTTCATTGGTTTCCATGTATTTTTTAAATTCTTCTTTAATTTCCTGGTTGACCCTTTCATTCTTCAGTAGGATGCTCTTTAGCCTCCATGTATTTGAGTTCTTTCCGACTTTCCTCTTGTGATTGAGTTCTAGTTTCAAAGCATTGTGGTCTGAAAATAGGCAGGGAATGATCCCAATCTTTTGGTACCGGTTGAGACCTGATTTGTGACCTAGGATGTGATCTATTCTGGAGAAT
This sequence comes from Mirounga leonina, assembly GCF_011800145.1. Lineage (NCBI taxonomy): Eukaryota > Metazoa > Chordata > Mammalia > Carnivora > Phocidae > Mirounga > Mirounga leonina. The sequence continues at coordinate 30,912,782 of NW_023270320.1, read as the reverse complement.
GTTCCATGGGCACTAGAGAAGAATGTGAATTCCGTTGCTTTGGGGTGGAATGTTCTGAATATGTCTGTGAAGTCCATTTGGTCCAGTGTGTCATTTAAAGTCTTTAGTTCCTTGTTGATCTTTTGCTTAGATGATCTGTCCATTTCAGTGAGGGGGATGTTAAAGTCCCCCACTATTATTGTATTGTTGTCGATGTGTTTCTTTGCTTTTGTTATTAATTGCCTTATACAATTGGCTGCTCCCATGTTAGGGGCATAGATATTTACAATTGTTAGATCTTCTTCTTGGATAGACCCTTTAAGTATGATATAGTGTCCTTCCTCATCTCTTATTACAGTCTTTGGTTTAAAATCTAATTTGTCTGATATAAGGATTGCCACCCCAGCTTTCTTTTGGTGTCCATTAGCATGGTAAATGGTTTTCCACCCCCTCACTTTCAATCTGGGGGTGTCTTTGGATCTAAAATGAGTCTCTTGCAGAGAGCATATCGATGGGTCTTGTTTTTTAATCCAGTCTGATAGCCTGTGTCTTTTGATTGGGGCATTTAGCCCATTTACATTCAGGATAACTACTGAAAGATAGGAATTTAGTGCCATTGTATTGCTTGTAAGGTGACTGTTACCGTATATTGTCTGTGTTCCCTACTGGTCTATGTTGCTTTTAGGCTCTCTCTTTGCTTAGAGGACCCCTTTCAAGATTTCCTGTAGGGCTGGTTTTGTGTTTGCAAATTCCTTTAGTTTTGTTTGTCCTGGAAGCTTTTTATCTCTCCTTCAATTTTCAATGACAGCCTAGCTGGATAGAGTATTCTTGGCTGCATATTTTTCTCATTTAGTGCTCTGAATATATCCTGCCAGTCCTTTCTGGCCTGCCAGGTCTCTGTGGATAGGTCTGTTGCCAATCTAATGTTTCTACCCTTGTAGGTTACATATCTCTTCTCCCGAGCTGCTTTCAGGATTTTCTGTTTGTCTATGAGATGCGTAAGTTTTACTATTAGATGTCGGGAGTTGACCTATTTTTATTGATTTTGAGAGGGGTTCTCTGTGCTTCCTGGATTTTCATGCCTGTTTCTTTCCCCAAATTAGGGAAGTTCTCTGCTATAATTTGCTCCATTATACCTTCTGCCCCTCTCTCTCTTTCTTCTTCTGGGATCCCAATTATTCTAATGTTGTTTCGTCTTATGGTATCGCTTATCTCTTGAATTCTGCCCTCGTGATCCAGTAGTTGTTTATCTCTCTTTTTCTCAGCTTCTTTATTTGCCATCATTTCATCTTCTATATTACTGATTCTCTCTTCTGCCTCATTTATTCTAGCACTTAGTGCCCCCATTTTTGATTGCACCTCATTAATAGCCTTTTTGATTTCTACTTGGTTGGATTGTAGCTCTTTTACTTCTCCAGAAAGGGTTTCTCTAATAACTTCCATATTTTTTTCAAGCCCAGCTAGTATCTTTAAAGTGATGATTCTGAACTCTAGATCTGACATCGTACTAATGTCCGTATTGAGTAGGTCCCTGGCTGTCGGTACTACCTCTTGTTCTTTTTGTTGAGGTGATTTTTTCCATCTGGTCATTTTGTGCAGAGGAGAATAGATTAATGAGAGAACAAAATGCTAGCAGAGTAACAACGTCCCCAGAAAATATACTCTAAACAAATCAGAAAAGACCTGAAGCAGTGGAAAAAGAAAGGGAAAGAGAGAAAAAAGAAAAAGAAGAAAAAGAAAAAGATAAAGATAAAAACAAAAACAAAAACAGACAAAACAAAACAAAACAACAACAACAACAAAAACAGAATGTGATCAAATATGATCTATATGGTATATAGATCAGTGCCACACACTAGATTTGGGGTGTATTTTGGTCTTTTAGAAGAAAGTGCCTCCCAAAATTTTAAAGAAAGAAAAACTTATATATGTACAAAAATAAGGGTTGATATGATGAAGGGATGGAATATGACTGTAAAAATGGAAATTATAAAAAATTTTATAAAAGGAATTGATAAGAAGTTGTTTGAAAAGAGATTGAAGAGGATTTAAAAAAAAAAGAAAATAGAAAAAGAAAAAAAATGGAGAGGATGTGATCAGGCAGGGGAATAGAAAACACCATATACTAGAGATTTAGGGTATATTTTAATCTGTTAGAAGAAACTACCTCAAAATTTTAAAGAGAGAACAACTTATATATATAAGCCAAAAATATGGGTAACTACTATGAAGGGATAGAATATGACTCTAAAAATGAAAAATAAAAATGTTTTTTTTTTAAAAAAAGGGATTGATAAGATGTTGGTTGAAAAAGGGAAAAAGAAAAATTCAAAAAGAAATAAAAAGAGAAAAAGACAGTTAAAAAAAAATTAACTTTGAAAGACTAAAGAATCATGGTAAAAAAGCCGTGAATTCTATGTGCAGTGTTCCCCTAGCGCTGGAGTTCCGCTTTTCTCATTGATCGGTAAACTTGGTCTTGGCTGGCTGTTCTCGCTGATCTTCTGGGGAGGGGCCTGTTGCCGTGGTTTCCAAATGTCTCTGCCGGAGGCGGAATTGCCCCGCCCTTGCCCCCTCCCGGCTAAGTCATCTGCTCGGGTTTGCTCTCCGGGGCTTTTGTTCCCTGCGAGCTTTCCCTACAGCTTTGGAGGCGGAGAGCGACAATGGCGGCCTCCCAATCTCCGCCCCGGAGGAGCCGAGAACTCGGGCCCCCGCTCCTCATGAGCCCCCAGAGAAAAGCCGCCAGTCACTCCCGTCTCCCCGGTCTCCGGCCGCACTCCGTGTTCACCCGGCCCGTGACCGCGCGCCTCTATCTCTGGCACCGACCCCGGGTGGAGTCTCCAAACCCAGCAGATCCCTGCGGTGCCCTCCCGCGCGGCTCCTCCCGGGGGAGGAAGGTGAGTCTCCCCGGATCTGCCGCTTGTGGGGTCCCTGCTGGAGGAGCAGGGGCCCGACTGGGCCGCGGATCACGGTCAATGGCCACCCCGAGCTGAGAGCCCGCGCCTGGGCTCCGCCTCTGCAGCCGGCTTCCCTGCTCCGTTACCTGGGAGCTCGGCCGCACTCAGGCACCCCCGGTCTTTCTGTGACCCCGAGGGTCCTGAGACCACACTGTCCCGGAGGGTTCCACCCCCCGCTTAGCCACCAGAGTGACGTCCCTCAGCGGGGCAGACTTTTAAAAGTTCCGATTTTTCCTCCGTGGTTCTATCACTTGCCAGAAGCGGCGGATGGAGGCCCCTCCCCCGCCGTCTATCTTCCCGAATATCGCCGCGGATTCACTTCTCCGCACATCCTACCTTCCAGAAAGTGGTCGCTTTTTTGATGAAAGAGTTGTTGCTCTTCTTTTTTTCGATCTCCTGTTGAGCTTGTAGGTGTTCAGAATGGTTTGATCCCTATTCAGCTGAATTCCTGAGAGGAGACGAGATCCAGGTCTCCTACTCTTCCGCCATCTTGCTCCACCCCGAGAAGAACTGATATATTGACAATAACAAGTCTCCCTATCCATGCACATGGGCTAGCTCTTCTTCATTCACTTAGCTATTCTTTGATTTTGTTCATCAGTGTTTTATAGTTTTCCTCATATAGATTTTGCACATATTTTGTTTCACTTATACCTGAATATTTCATTTTTTGGAAGTTCTAATGTAAATAGTATTGTGTTTTTAATTTGAAATTCTCTCGTTTATTGCTGATATATAGGAAAGGAATCAACTTTTTATATTAACCTGCACCCTACAATCTTGTTATAATTCCTTATTAGTTTCAGGGGTTTTGTTGCTGTTGTTTTGTTAATCATTCTGTTATATTCTCTGAAAATTGAGAAAAGTATTTTAAAATTCCTTAAAGTATGCTAAAATTCTTGCCATTCCTGCAATACACATTGATTTCATTGATTTTATTCTCTCTTTCTCTTTATAATTATGTTCCCTAATGCTTTATTTATACATTTTTTGAAGAACTAGATCTTTAAATAAGGAATCACTGTAAATAAAATTAACCAAATATGTAACAATGTATAAATATTTATCTGAAATGTAATATTTAAATATAAAAACTGTTACTGTGGATTTGCATGCAGATTCCATGAAATTATTAAAGTTGCAGGTGAATCTGAGTAAGAAGACATACACTGAATGGTAGGCATATGTCAGATAATTTTCTGAACACCAAGTGTTTAAATGTACTGTGCATTTTCACTATAATATTCCTAAAGTAATTAAGGGAAAATGACTTTAATGACAATAAAAATTTATGTGAGGAAAATGAGTGATCCTAAGAGGGCTAAAAAATTACACATATAATAGGAAATTTATAAGTTATAAAATATACTGAGAAACATAAAACTATAAAATACATAATCTGGTGATTCATGTGTCTTAAATAAATGAAAGGCTTAATATTGTGAAGATTGACAATACTTTCGAGATTGCTGTGACTATATACAGAATTTTTTTTTCATAATTACTCCCAAAGTACCCTAACTAGAAACAACCTAAATATCCTTCAACTGGTAAATGTTGGCACATACATATCACGATATTCTACTCAGCTATGAAAAAGAATAAACTTGTTGGGGCGCCTGGGTGGCTCAGTCGTTAAGCGTCTGCCTTCGGCTCAGGTCATGATCCCAGGGTCCTGGGATCGAGCCCTGCATCGGGCTCCCTGCTCGGCGGGGAGCCTGCTTCTCCCTCTCCCACTCCCCCTGCTTGTTCTCCCTCTCTCACTGTCTCTCTCTCTGTCAAATAAATAAAATCTTAAAAAAAGTAAAAAAGAATAAACTTGTGATACATGCAACAACATTAATGAATATAAACTATATTGTGCTAAGTGAACAAAGACAGGTTCAAAGTCTAAATGACTCTATATTATGAATTCATTGATTTATTACTGAGTAAAAGGCAAAATTATTGGAAGGAAACAGTGTTATCAGGGGCTATAGGCTGGCAGTGGAGACTGACTACCAAAGAGTTTGAAGAAAATTTTTGAAATGATAGAAATTTTCTATGTTCTTAATTTGATGGTGATTACATGACTGCATGTGTTTGTCAAGTCATAAAAGTGGACTAAGAATGGGTAAATTTTATGTTCTAGGTCACATAAATTATATTTATGTAAATTATTCCTCAATAAATCTGAAAAGGAGATAAAATAATATTTGAAAGAATTAGATTAAAAATGGTAATTGCAAAAAATGAGACTATATATAAAGAAAATCTTTTTATTTTATTTTATTTATTTATTTGAGACAGAGAGAATGAGAGAGGGAGAGCACATGATAGGGGGGAGGGTCAGAGGCAGAAGCAGGCTCCCTGCCGAGTAGGGAGCCCGATGCGGGACTCGATCCAGGGACTCCAGGATCATGACCTGAGCCGAAGGCAGTCGCTCAACCAACTGAGCCACCCAGGCGCCCAAGACTATATATAAAGAAAATCTTTAAAAAAACTCTAAATATTATAATCATTATGAATTTTTGTATGACTATTGTGTTTTTTAATATAACTATTGTATATAAATATATATAAAAATAAATTTTTATTATTTTGTTTATTTATATATGTAGCCCACTAATCAGAAAATAAGATTTTAAAAGCTACCAATTAAAATTACATCAAAATATATGAAATTTTCAGAATATACACAATCACATATGGGAAATACCGGTATGGGATGTTTTATTTCTTTATTTATTTATTTATTTATTTATTTATTTGACAGAGAGCGAGAGATAGAGCAGGAACACAAGCAGGGGGGCTGGGAGATGGAGAAGCACACTCCCCGCAGAGCAGGGAGCCCGATGCAGGGCTCGATCCCAGGACCCTGGGATCATGACCTGAGCCTAAGGCAGACGCTTAACAACTGAGCCACCCAGGCGCCCCAATGGAATATTTTAAATGTAATTAAAATATATTAAAGAAAACAGTAATTAAAAGAATTTGCAATGAATGGTTCCTTTATTGATGTGGAAAATGTAAAATTAGAACTGTATTTGTACATCAAATCAATCACAAGAAAGATAGAGGAAAAAAACAAACCAAGAAAGATATGGAGCCATGAAAATTCTAATTTATTGTTGGTTGGGATGTTAACTGATAAGAATCAGTTTAGAAAACATTTTGGTATTATCTAATAACATTTAAAATAATACATATCTTGGGGCACCTGGGTGGCTCAGATGGTTAAGCATCTGCCTTCAGCTCAAGTCTTGATCTCAGAATCCTGGGATTGAGCCCCACATCGCGACGGGCTCTCAGCTCAGTGGGGAGTCTGCTTCTCCCTCTGCCTCTCCTGCTTGTGCTCTCTCTCTCATGCTCTCTCAAATAAATGAATAAAATCTGAAAAAAAAAATACATATCCTATTATGCCATAATGATTCTCCTTTGCTCTATATAAAATTTTGCCCATACTGTGATATATGTACAAGAATGCTCCTTAGCACCATTATTACTTATCACAAAAACCTAGAAATAACCTGAATATCCACCAGGAATGTTATAGATGAATAAACTGTTGCATGCTTATACAATTAAATATAATACACTTGTAAAAATGAATAATCTGTAGCAGTATGCAGGAACATGGACACATTTTACAAATAAAAAATGCTGAAGGAAATAAGCTAGTCAAAAAGAATATGGAAAGTATGATTGCATTAATATAAGTGAAAAATATGACAAAACTAAGTTATGATTTGGGAATGAAAACTTAAGTGATAAATTTATGAAGTGAATCAAATGCAGAAGAAATCTGAGTCAGGAGAGTAGATACCTGAGGGGAATGGGACTCATAATTCAGAAAAAGAATCCAGGGATCTACTAAGGTAATGGTAATATTTTAATTCCTGGCCACAGTGGTGTTCATCCACTTGCTTACTATATAAATATTTCTCTAAATGTATTCACGTGCTTTACACATATTTCATTATGTAAGTTATATTTAAGAATTTTAAAAATACATTAGTGCTTAACAAATAGAAAAATAAGTGATAAAATCAATGGCATTTTTTGAAAGTAGGAGACTAGAGAAAACTTTGACAAAAAAGATACTAGAATTAAGTACAGAACCTAGTGATAACTGGGGATGAGGCAGTGGGAATTTTAGTTGATGGTAGGATACAGATTTCAGCAAAGGGTATAAACATGGAGCAACAATGGAGGTAAATAATGGGGACAAAGTGGCTTTAAAGAACAAAGATTTCAATAAGTAACAGGTAACAAAAATTTTGAAATATTAGAACAGTATGTAGAAGCATGAGGATTAGGTGAATAAAACATTTATTATGTTTATTAATTGATTAATTAGATGTTATTTATCACTTGATATAGCTCATTGTAACTGGTTCTTATACAAGGTGGATCCAAACATTTGAAGGAGTGTGTTTGCTGTAACAATGAGACATAGGGAAAGCAAGTCTCTTTTCTTTTATGAAAAAGAATGGAGGATTTTCTCAGCTATTGTGTTCTCCAGTCTTTTCAAAGGCCGATTCTCTTCTCACCTGTGAGACCTACCCGAAGTCCCCAAATCAATCCTGACTTGAGTCTACTGCATTCCATTTCAGTAGGATCTAACGTTGTAAGTCATCATTATCTTTTCAGCCAGACCCAGGAAACACTCCCTAGGAACTGATGCTATGAGAATCTAGAAATTAGAAAAAGGCCCCTCCAGAGATAAGAGATGACTTGTGGTAGGATTGTCACAAACTCCTTCTGCCAGCTTATGAACTTGGAGACCTTTCTCTCTTTGTGGAATAGGGATATAGACCTTTGAGGAGGGAGCACTTTCAAGGAGATCATGATAACTCTTTACCTCTGAGGAGGCATGACTGAGCTAGTTCTGCAAGTTGAAAAAGAAGGTAGCAACTGGCACTAACTGGTGCTAGAAATAACTGCTGCTTTTATTTAACAGGTGGAAAGGGAGAAATGTGATGTGCAGAGTCTCAGTCTCAGTATCACAAAACAAAGAGTAGAAGGAGATGCTTCGAACTGAGAGACAACAACTTAATAACTGGCACCCTCAACTACTCAAATTTTTCAATTTCAAACTCAGCAGTAATATCAACTCTTCATAGTACTTTTCTGAACATTATGAATACACATGGCAGAGATAGTGATTTGCCCATCAAAAATATATAGTTCTCTGCCATAATATTGCATTGTTATTGGAAAAAAGCTTACCAGACAAGGGAACATTCTGCATCCCTCTTACAACTAGGTTGGACCTCATATGATTGATGAGTTCTGGACAAAGAATTTCGGTGGAAGAAGTTACATATTTTCTTGTCCGTGTGTCAGTTAGATATCAAAGCACAGACACCTTTGGGAGATATGTAACAGCCTTTTTCCTGTATCACTTCTACCTTGCCTGTGGTTGGACTTTATGTGAGAATAAATTTTCATTATGCAAATCCACTGAGATTTAGAATTTTCTCTCTTAAGGTATCTATTGTTATGCTAATATAGGAGTCTGTAATTCTTTTTTCTATAAAAATCCAGGTCCAGATAACAAATATTTTAGGTTTTGTGAGCAAGATTGTCTCTGTCTTAACTATTTAATACTATAATCACAGTATTATAGCTACAGACAATACTTAAATGAACAAGCATTGCTGTGTTCCAATAAAATTTTATTTACAAAATTAGGGGTGGGGCCAGATTTGACCCATAGGCTATAGTTTCTATAATACAATAAACAAAACTAATGCCTGGGCCTTATTTTGTGTCTCCCATTAAGGATGAGTGTTGTTAATATTTAGGGTAGAGAAGGAGAAATTTTTATATAGAATCAAGGTTAAAGGAAGATGTCATTTTAAAATAAACTAAATTAAATGTGTAGGCAGAAGAAAGGACAAAATATGTACATGTAAGGTGTATATAAAAGAGGAAGAATACATTTAATTGATTAAGCAAGGACTTAGATAAAAGGGAGGACACGTGGTATATGGAAACTAACTTTGGAAAAGAGTGAGACACTACTTGCTGGAAACAGAAGGAATGTTATTTGGGTGGATGAAGAAAGGAAAATCTTAGATAAGATAGAGAAAAATGGTTACTGAGGAGTAGAAGCTGAGATGGTAGATACCATTGGATACGCCAAGATAGTTGTTAGATAGAAGAGATTTTAGGACATATAATTTTAGAAAATTTTATAATGCACATTAAGCTTTTTTAAATTGAAGTAAAATTCATACAATATTAATCATTAGTGGAATTACTAGATCATATGATAATTCTATTTTTAATTTTTTGAGGAACCTCCATAATGGCTATAACAGTTTACATTTCCTCCAACAGTGCACAAGGATTCCCTTTTTCTCCACATCTTTGACAACACTTGTTATTTCTTTTTTTTTTTTTAAAGATTTTATTTATTTATTTGAGAGAGAGAATGAGAGAGAGAGAGCATGAGAGGGAGGAGGGTCAGAGGGAGAAGCAGACTCCCTGCCGAGCAGGGAGCCCGATGCGGGACTCGATTCCGGGTCTCCAGGATCATGACCTGAGCCGAAGGCAGTCGCCCAACCAACTGAGCCACCCAGGAGCCCCAACACTTGTTATTTCTTGTGTTTTTCATTTTAGCCATTCTGATAGGTGTGAGGTGATAAATCATTGTGGTTTCAATCTCCATTTCCCTGATGATTAGTGATGTTAAGCAACTTTTCATGTGTCTGTTAACCATCTGTATGTCTTTTTCAGAAAAAATGTCTATTCAGGTCCTCTGCCCATCCTAGCCACAGCAATTAAACAAACAAAAAAGAAATAAAGGCATCCAAATTAACAAGAAAGAAGTAAAATTTTCATTATTTAAAACAACACAATACCATATATAGAAAACTCTAATGATTCCACCAAAAAACTACTAGAACTGATAAATGAATTCAATAAAGTCACAGGATACAAAATTAACATACAGAAATCTATTGTATTTTTATACACTAATAATGAAGTAGCAGAGAGAGAAAAGGAAAACAATTGCATTGAAAATTGCACCAAAACAATAAAATTCCTAGGAATGAACTTAACCAAGGAGGTGAAGGAACTGTACTCTGAAAATTATAAAAAATTGATGAAGAAAACTGAAGATGCCACAACCAAATGGAAAGATATTCCATGCTCATGGATTAGAAGAACAAATATTACTAAAATGTCCATACTACCCAAAGCAATCTACAGATTTAATACAATCCCTATCAAAATATCAAAACTAGAACAATGAATCCTAAAATTTATATGGACTCTGAATAGCCAAAGAAATCCTGAGAAAGAAGAACAAAACTGGAGGTAACACAATCCCAGATTTCAAGATATATAATAAGCTACAGTAATCAAAACAGTAAGCTATCGGCACAAAAACAGACACAGATAGGTGCATGGATCAGAATAGAGAGCCCAGAAACAAACCCATGTTTATATGGTCAATTAATCTACAACAAAGGAGGCAAGAATACACGATGGGGAAAAGATAATCTCTTCAACAAATGGTGCTAGAAAAACTGGATGGGTACATGAGAAAAAAAAAGAAACTAGATCACTTTCTTACATCATACACAAAAATAAACTCAAAATGGATTACAGACCTAAATGTGAGACCTGAAACCATAAAGCTCTTAAAAGAAAACATAGGCAATAATTTCTTTGACACTGACATATGTAAACAAAATCATTGTGATGTACACTTAAAATGTCTTACAATCTAATTGTCAATTATACCTCAATAAAGCTGAAGTAGGAAGTAAAAATATAAAACCCCAAAAAAATGGATGGACAAAAAATGTAAGAACCCGAATATAATGTACTTTTAGTGTACCATAGAGTCAAAGAAGGATAGGACCAGCATTACTTACTTGAGGGTAAGTAAATAATGATAATGAGAATGCAGAGTCATGCCTAAGTAGGTGACACGAGCTTCTCATGAAGTAATTCTAATGCTACTGGCAGATCAATAATTTGCAAATGAAAATGAGGTGGTAGTAATGTGATAACCCATATCACCATTTCTTTGAGTTAGGGGAGTGGGCGATACATTGTCCCTGATTGAGAGCAAAGAATTAAGAATTGATACAATGATTGCAAATGTTCAAGAGTGAAAATTTTGTTCACATGAGACTGCAGATTTCCTGGAGCAAAACAGAAGTAGAAAAGACTCAACAAGGTTATTGACCAGCTAGGGAAACATAAGTTACTTAAGTTTCAGATACTGTCAAAAGATAGTAGGAAGGAAGTTTGCCATAAGAGATGTGATTTCAGACTTGATAAAATGTAGATAAAATTAACTTGGATTTTCAGCATTTTTGTAACAGGTGATTTCTCTACTTTTCCTGAATTGTGACACTTTCAGTACTTGAAATCCTTTTGCTTTTGATATACTGTTTTGCCTTTAGAGCTTCCTAGTGATACAAGCAGTTTAGTGTTTTAGCCCCATTTTCTGGGTGAAGTAGCTGATGTCTACAGAGATAAGTAACACAGTGAGCTCCAGGTGACAGGGCAAGTAGTGATCAGACTGAGATCTTGGACTTGTAATTGAATATCCCAATCAGGCCTTTATTTATTCTACATCAACACTACCTCCAAGGTATTAGGTATTAATCTTTGCCACAAATTGTGAAACATGTTTTCTGTCACGTTTCTTTGATTTCATTGGTAGAAATCTACAGATACGCCTTACATAGGGGTTTCCAGAGTTCGTCTGAATTAAGTTTTATTGTTAAGTTATACAAATTGAAATCACTGTGGTTGATAAATTATTTTTCTCCTGAAAAAATAAGAGCTTATGTGTTAATTCTTGAATAAAATGGAAACAGAAACCCAAAAAGAAGGGGGCAACAGATGTTTTCCTCTAAGAAAAATTGCCGCTGATTGCACATTTTCAGTCCCATACAACAGACTGTGTCACACTTAGTGACAGATGACAATACAAAAATAATCCCAAGTCATAAGACTTTTATGAAATGCCAGGTATGGCAAATGTGGAAAATGAGAAAAGAAAATACTCTGTATTCAGATGAGTGTTTCACAAATACTATTTTACCTGAACACCATCTTTATCATATAGCATCTAGGCTGTTATACATTTATAACAGCAATTGAGAAGGGGCATCACAAAGATCGCTGTGCAGTTTGGTGATCACATATAACCAGAGCTAAAGCCCTGTGCATCAAAATACGTTTGGTATTAAGAAATACATCTGATACATTTGACTGATTATTGGAAAGTGAATCCGAAATGGCACTAAAGCAGGAATAAAATAGAAGTCTTAATAGATATTTGAATAAAAATATCTTAATTTATTACTGCAATCTTTGAAGAGACAGTGCTACATTTGCTTGAAAATGGTATGAAAAAATATGGTTTTGCAAGTCATTTAGTTTGTGATATAATGAACCAAATGGCTTGCTGAAAATTTGGATGAATTCCAGTTCAACAGCCACTATTCAAATTGATAGTGACAGCTCATTCTGAGGAAAAAATGTTATTTTCAAATGATTGATATGAACTCAAAGGGGTGTGAAGAACTATAGTGTACTTTGTGCACAGGCGTTGTGACAGGTTGGCACTTCTTTAATTCCGATTTAAAACAAGCCAGGGCACTGCAGTTTCCAATGCCATTAAGCTTATATACCACATGAAATTATTTGATGCACTGGATTATTCCAAAAAGCAAAATGTGCCAAAATTTCAAAACTATGAGTCTGATTTCTGTATTAGATTGGCACATTATCTTCTAAAACTAATTCCAATATTTTCTTTCTTTAATAAGAAAGAAAACATGCATACATATTAATTAAATTTAATTATAACTTAGTAAATGCTCATTCTTTAATTGTGAAATCCAGAAGTGTACCAGGTGAAAGGAAATAGACTCCCTGCCATAAAAATGAAACATTAAATTCAACATCAAAATAATGGGGTTATAACTCTATTGGATGACAAATGAGGCTACATGTAGATTGGTGGCAAAATGCTTCAATTCTGCCTATTTAGATTTTACTGATTTGGCATGTAAACATTTTAATTTCTTCATTGTATTCCCACAAAGACCAATCAGTATTTTTCCAATACAAAAGCAGTCAAAGGATACTATATAATTTTGAGGGTAATGAAAAAAAAAAAAAACAACAACAACTCTGATTTTTCAGTTTCCATTGTCACAAAGTGGATCTTACTATACTATATCCTAGGAGTAACTATTCTAGTAGTCATGACCTCCTAAAAAAACTGAAGGTGAGGGGTGACTGGCAGCTCAGTCAGTAAAGCATCCTAGTCTTGATTTCAGCTCAGGTCATGATCTCAGGGTCGTGAGATTGAGCCCCAATTTGGGCTCTGTGCTGAGCACCAAGTCTGCTTGTCCCTCTCCCTCTGCTCCTCCCCTGCTCACACGTGCTCTCTCTCCCTATCTCTAAAGTAAGTAAAACAAATAAACAAATAAATAAATAAAATTTGTAAAAAAAAAAAAAAAGGCTTAAGGTGTTCTTTATTTAGTGAGATATTTTCTATTGTCAGTTTATTTAAAAGCATTATAGGCCCCTTTTCCTAATTTATGGACTAATTGTCATAGACTCTTATATGCAATATTACCCTCCACACACACAAAAGGACCAGGACCACAGGTCAAGGAAGTATCTATATTCATACTTTCAGGTATGAGTCAGTTATTTTCCAGTGAAGTACAGAAATCCAAATCAAACACATTCAAAATCTAACTGGGAAGGTCAAGCTATAAATAACCTTAGACAAGACTTGAGAAAGATTCCAAAAATTTCCTGATGGGAAAAACAAAACAAAACAAAACTGTTCTTCAGGAATATTTCATCTGTCTTTTGGCTATGTGTGCCTATGTATAGAATCCATTCTCTTGAAAGAGGTCTCTACACAGTGGCACAAATAAACACTAGAAAAGCTAGGCTTTCCTGTTAAATATTTAAAGACAAATATCTTTTTCTGTATTTCTTTCAATTCATTAAAATAAGTCTTACTACCTCAGTTTTGGTCAAATGTCTTTTTCTCAACTAAAAGGGGATGGTACATATTGACCTGTCTCAGAATTCTACCATGATGTTTCTTATATTGAAGGGTGCATTTGTAAATCACAGCAATGTACAGGAGGGACGATTCTCAAAATAAATGAAAGGTTCTATTATCAAAGGAAAGGAGAGGAGTAAGAGATGTTTTGAAAGAAACAACAGAAAGCTAAATTATCCGCCTGATTAGCCTCTGTAATACTATTTTCTCCTTCAATGTCTGAAATTCCCGTTTTTTAAATCTCACATTTATGTTGTTGCAAATCATCATCTCCAAAGGAACACTGTAAAATTTTTATATTGTGCATTGAAAAAGAAAAGAAGTTCATGTGTTGAAGTAGAGATTTCTAACCAAAAATAAAGTAATATTCATTTATTAATATACCAGCACAGATGGACCCAATCTTATTTTACTCTTTATATATACAACAGAACTCTTATTTGTCAAAGCTCAGAATTGTTTTAACTGGGTGCATGGGAATTGGGGACTTTGGAAGAACAACTTCAATGGAACCCTTCATCCAGATCAATCACAAATCATTAAAATCTTAAAGCTATTTTCAATGAAGTGAATATGTGAAGATAAATGTCTAGAATTTTAAATTTGGTTTAAAACCAAATGATGTAAAATATGTAAGTTCAATACTTTTATTTTTCGCTGTGCACATTATCGTATTTCATCATTGTACTTTTTATATTGTTTGAAGCAAGCCATTTCAAAATATACATAGACCAATCACATAAATCACATGTTCTATAAAGGCCACCAAATCACCCATTCTTCCACACATAGACACATAAAACTAATTTCTTCATTATAGTATTACTCTAATTAATATAAACATCAACATGAGTTTATGCTTAGAAGCTCAGTGCACATACATATTCACCACCTTAATCCATTAATATCTGTTTCACTTAAAAAGTCTGAATCAACATAATCTGAAATTTTAGGTACATTAAAAAAAAAAAGCCAAGGAATATGGCAAAGAGGAAAAACCAGCAAAGCTTGTAAAGGCTGAGCTCAAAATAGAAATATGCAACTTGAACTTTAAAAAGCAAACTTGATAGATTGTGAGGTATATTTGCTTTTGGAAGGCTTAAACTGTGTATCCAGCACAAATATACCAGACAAGTCAAAATTCCATTGACCTTGGCAATGTCTGAAGGGAAATGTATTCATAGAGATCAGCTGTGTTGAAATTAATCTCTTGTGTTGATAAAATAAAAGTGATGTTTCTTTCTCCCCCACCCAAAAAAAGAGAGAGAGATTTTGGCTTCTGTGTTACCTACGATGCCTGGGGCAGAAAAACTCATCACTGTGGCATTGTGGTCTTTAAAAAAGATCTCATTTACTATTTGTCACAGTAAGTCAATCATGGAATATCAGTGCAGTGAGGCAATTTAGCAATCTATGTTCCTGCTAATCTCTCCTTCAGAGTCTACAAAGGGCAACTCTGGGTATTTAAGTAACTTTTTACACTGCATTGTGGGAAAATTTTATTTCATTCTTTGAAGCATGTGTGATATGGAAACTTTAAATTTTACTTTACCTGAGATTGAACTATATATTTATGAGCAGACTTTTTAACATTGCTTTAAAAGTTCAGAGTGGGAGCCTCAGGAGAGGGAAAATAAAGCAAAAACAGAAAGAAAAACAAAAACATAAAACACATTCTAGTCTATTTTTTTCTTAAATGCACTTTGCATTTTAGGACAATTGAAGTTTGAGAGCAAAATTATAGGCATACTACAGAGAATTCCCATATACCCTACATTGAAATTCTTCTATTATCAGTATCTTACATTAAATATTCTATTTGTTACAATTAATGAAACAATATTTTACATTATTGTTAACTAAAGCTCATACTTTATTCAGACTTCTTTAGTTCTTACTTAATATACTTTTATTTTCTGTTTTAAGATCCCACTCACCATACTGCATTACCTTTAGTTGTCATCTTGCTTAAGTTTCTCTTGACTGTGACTGATTCTTAGACATTTCTTGCTTCTTATATCCTTCACAATTTTGAGAAGTACTGGCTCAAGTATTTTGTAGAATGTCTTTCTATTGGGATTTTCTGGTATTTTCCTTATGATTATACAGGGCTTTGAGCATTTTAGAGGAAGACTACAGTGGTAGAGTATCATTGTCATCATGCATGAAAAGATGCTCCCTTTCTCTAATTAAAAAAAAAAAAGGAATTTGAAACCATAATTGTTATATTGTAAGTGGTGAAAATGAAAGAGACAGACAATGTTCATCTATTTTGTTTCTTAAATTCCACATGAGTGAAATCATGTGGTATTTATCTTTCTCTGACTGACTTATTTCGCTTAACATTAATTATACTCTCTAGCTCCATCTACATGGTTGCAAATAGCAAGATTTCATTCTTTTTGATGGCTAAGTATTCATATATATATATATATGAATATATATGGCCACTGAAGTCTACATTTACATGTAAAAATAGTAAAATAACAGGAGAGTTTTAAAAAATGGTCAGGGGAAGAGCTACATAAATGCAACGAGTCTATAGCTGTTATTCATTAACTCCAGTAAAGAAAGAGTAAGAAATGAAAATTTAGATTTTTTTGAAATAGCAGAGTCATATCTACCCAAAGAATAATTATGACAATAACTGTCTAGGATTATCTGGTATTTTCTAGTAAATAGCACCCAAAATAACTCTGCATTAAATTTATAATCAACTAAAACCCCAATTCTTATTTTGGTCATGCCTTTCGGGTAAAGAAATGATATTTATACTTTTCAATTCAGAGTATATTCTCTTAAAAGTTAGATACAGCACATTTATTTTAGTGAGTCCTATGAGATCTCTAGATTGCCCTATTTCTTATTCTACAGTAATAGATGTACCACAGCATTCTTAATAAAATAAATACGCTAGGCATCTATGGTTACTTCGCCAGTCTGAGAACATGGTTTCTATACATACTAGCTGATAAACTTGGGCGTGTACCTCAACCATGGTTATGTCAGTTTCCTTACTAATAAAATGGGGATTATTATTATTATCACCTATTTATAAGTTTATGCTTCAAAATGAATAAATATATCTAATTAACTGGAGATTAACATATACATAATGCATAGGTTGCAACTTTTTAAAGCTATAGTAACATAACCTGCATCTAATACTACAATTAATAGTGAACAATAATGATTTGAATCCAGGCAGATGCCAGAGCCTGAATTCTCAGAAAATAGGCGATCCTCTTCTTCTGATAGTTCAATCTGTAATAGGCATCTTTACTATACATGACTTAGTTTCATACACATCCGGTATTTTATTGCAGAAAATATGATCATTAATATAGGTTTTGTACTGACCATAGTCCCTAAGTTGTTTTTATGAATATAGTTATGGTATCAGACTGTTTATTATCAGTTGCTTCTCATAAAATTATAGAGCATGAAATAAATTCCAGTTGTTTGGATTCCCAATAAAAGTGATTTCTCAGTAGCTGCTATTAAAAAACAAAAGAATAAACACCATATCCTAAATTATATTTCAGAATAAGCACTGTAGGTAAGGTAATTTCCTGTTGTTTGCCAAATGTAAATTTGAAATTCATGCAGCGAGTTGATGGCAGAACTAAAGTAGTCTTGTGAATGTTGAACTATCAGTGGAACAGTTAAAAGAATTGCAGCCTGGGGCACCTGGGTGGCTCAGTCGTTAAGAGTCTGCCTTCGGCTCAGGTCATGATCCCAGGGTCCTGGGATCGAGTCCCACATCGGGCTCCCTGCTCGGCAGGAAGCCTGCTTCTCCCTCTCCCACTCCCCCTGCTTGTGTTCCCTTTCTTGCTGTGTCTCTCTCTGTCAAATAAATAAATAAAATCTTTAAAAAAAAAAAAAAAAGAATTGCAGCCTATAAAAAAACCTCACAGTCCTATTAACACATTGAATGCAGTTATTTCAGTCAGAATCCTAACCAGTTAAATAAATCTCTTTCTAACTCAGTGTAATGATGGCTTTCATTTTAGTGCTTTTGTCACCCCTTTATTAGACATTTTAGTTCATGTCAAAGAAAAGTGATTTTATTTGATATTACAAGCTCTTTGTATTAAGAATAATATTGAACCTTTGAGTTGAGTATACTGATGCATTAGCCATGGCATTCCATTTTTGGCAAGACTGTTAGTTAATCAAAATGAATGAAGAAAGAAACTAACCTTTTTCTAAAACAATGTAACCCATTCAAAAAAAGATGGATGACAAAATAAGTTCAATATATTGATTTGATGTCTTTTTCCAGTTGAATCTGAATCAAAATCTTGAAAGTTTAGCTTCTACCGCATTGTATAAATAAGTACATTAGTTTCAATTTATGAAGAAACATGGAAATTTCTTTTGTTCAACTGAGTAGTCACATAATCTGCCAAGGACTAAAAATAGTCTTTTTTATTTTTCCCATGACTTTATTTTTATCATCATAACTGGACCATTGTGAATACTTCAGTCAACTATGTAAAATTTCAAGCATTCTATGCAAATTTAAAACTTTAAGCATTCCCAACCTCTACACCATAGAAAATATACGAATACTGCAAAAGTACAAGAAATCTGAGTTCACTGTAACTTACTTCTTTGAGAAAAAAATCATAAGAACTTACAATTTATGTGATATTTCAGTCATTTGAGGTTTCAAAGATTAATAAAGTATATTAATTTTCCTCAGGAAGTTGAGGGAGATATACAGATGGCAGATATGTAACTGACTAGCACATTCAGATCTCTAGTTTTGAGATTCTGAACTCAGTATTTGTGGGACATCTCCTGTTGGATGTGCTAATGATAACTAAAACTCAACATGACAAAAAGTGAGTTCATTTTCTCTTTTTTGACCACGAACCTATTCCTTAGCTCAAACCCACTTCATGCCTGCTTTTGCTAATTTCAGGCAATGGCACCGATTTCCACCCAATCATGAAAACTCATATTCCAGAAATGGTCCAGGTCTCTACTTCTATCGGTAAGCTTAGCCAACAACTTACTGACTCCTATTAAATTAGCTCTTGAGTATCTCTCAAGTATCTTTTCACCTAATTATCCCTACCGTTGATTATTTACTTTAGATCGGTCTTCATCTTGAATCTCCAGGACTACCACAAATAGGAGAATGATCAAGGCAAAACACAAATTAAACCATAGCCTTTCTTTTTGTGAAACATTAAGTACACCATCTATGACCTAATTATTTATATTTCTCTAGTCTAATCTTGATATTAATAGCTCCATTTGCATCTCAAACTTTAATGAATCTAAAACTTCTTGTTTCAAAAACAAACTAAAATATATAGTACACAGTGTCATTACCAGGCTGGTTACTCTGTATAAGATGCTCTCCCCAGTCAGTGGCCTCTGATGCATCCCTGTTCACCCAATAATTTTATACACGTGGCTTTTTTTTTTTTTTTGCATGTGAAAATTTCCCTGATCTTTCCATAGAATTTATAATCTTTCCTTAGTATAGTTCCCCCATTCTATAAACACTTTAACATTGTTTATATGGGGACCCAAGTTTGCTGACATTATATTCAGATATACAGAGAACACATCTTCCGTCTTTCCTTTTTTCTTTATGTATCTAAACCATTTTATTTCCCTCAAGTTTTCTCACCATGATAGAAGTGATTAGTATTGTTCTAACTCAATAACTCACATAGGCCCATAAGGAAACTTACAGTGTCTTAGGTAAAATATATTTCTTTTCAAATTTCCACATATATCTTATTGCTACTTCTCAAGATATGGAGTGAATTCACAGTAGACTCATATGACTTACTTAACCTTGCGATGGTAAAGTTAAAATAGTATCCCACTGTTATTTTCAGTAGCCTCTGATAAGGAATGACAGATCTAGGTTTTCTCTGAGTAGATATCTGCCTGTATCATGTGATGATGTCATTAGCTGATGGATCTCATGTCCAATGACAGAATCGTATTCTACTTTGTATGGCCATCTACCCTGACATGATAGCTAACATCAGCTGCCACTGTTTCTGCAGTCTCCCTTGACTCTGCTGATATAATCTCTGTTTGCCTTCTTGGGTCTGCTGTGATTTCCATATTATCATGAAAAAGGAGGTTCACTCAGCTCTCGGCAACAGAGCTACCCCTATGAAAACTGTCCTCTACCAGGTGAATGTTATTCACATAAACAAAAATGGAGAGAAATTTAGAATAGTTAAAGCAAGGTTCTCCTTCTGTATTACCAAACTAAATAAGATTCCATAAATGTGTCCACAACAAGGTGGTAACAGAGAACTAAACAAGAAGAAAGATGGGAACTTTGTTCCTCAGGCATTTTCCTTAAATCTTACAATATTACTCCATCCCACCTTTTATGAACAGAGAGGAGTTCCAGACCTGGGTTGTATTATAGGCCAATGTTTGTTCTCTCTTCTTTTTTTACATTCTTACATGTGACAAGAAAAGAAAATCTCCCTATCCCCACTGCCCTTCCTGCCTGATTGTGACCTCCATCTCATAAAACTCTAGTATAATCAACAATTACAACCAAGAGCTAATGAAATTAAGAAAAGACATTTCCTTTTAAACCGCTTAGATTTCAAGTCCATAATTCTATAGTTCAAAATCACATTAAAACAATGAATTGTCAATTCTATATGACGGACATACATTCACTTAAGCATCAATGAATTGAATGCTCCAAGGCAACAAGATTTATAGATTATAAAAACAACTGAGAAGTATATAATGCTCTCATCTTTAAACAAAATCAGGCATAAGCCTGAGTATGAGGGAATATTTTTCCTAATTTACATCTACAGAGTATATATATTAAATATATAATATATAAATCATAAATATATAATTACATATCATATATATCAGGAATATATATAGAGAGCATATATTATAAAAAATGTCCTTTTATATTTAATTTATATATATTCTGTTGTATCTAGGATGTTCTTCCAATTACTTTATTTTGAACAACAAAGTACTGTTCAAGGAATACTTGCTGACATTACCTGAATTAAGGAAATTTGGGGATGTGTCTGTAGCTGTCAATTGCCAGGATTAGTAAAAAAAAAGAGGCTAATAAACGTCCTTCAGTTACATATTTCTAGTTCATTTCATTGTAGTTGGAAAACATATACTAACATATAGCAAAAATACTACAGCACAACGATTAGCAGCAAAAGCTTTGAAGTCAAACTGTCTTAACTCAAAAATTGGCCCTGTTATGGGGTCTGTAGGTAAACTTAGGAAAATATTAAACTCTATATTCATCATCTGTAAAATGTGGATAGTATTATTAATTATCACAGTATATTGTTCTCAGAACTAAATGAATTATATACATCAAGTGCTTACAATATCCCCAGGTAAAAATTACTTAATAAATGTTAAATATAAATAGCACTTCCCCATTCAAGAATGAAATTTGTTTCCCTAATACTTTTACCTTTACTTTCTTTTAAAGAAAAAAGAAAATATAACTATATAAATTTTCAAATATTGAAGATAGTTGCTAACTCAGCTTATCATACAGTTTTAAATTATTCATCACTCCTGTTTTCCATTTATAAGTAAACCCCAATTAGTCTAAAACACTCAAGGTGTTTATGAAGAATTAAACGCAGTCATCCTGGCTTGATTTTTGACTATGCATGTTAAATACCAATAACATCTTTTTTTTCTAGATATTAAGGGTATTATAGATCACGCTGAAATTTTGTGACAGACACAGGACTCTGTAAGGCAAAACAAAAGCAAAAACAGGAATCTCACTACAATGAATCGCCTTGTGTCCCCAGGTCCCTACTGATTTTTCTTCTTTCCCCCAGTTTTCAGAGTCTTCTTCTGATTGTTTTATATATAATTTCATGGATTTTTATTTGTATTAAAATGAAAGAAGAAGTAAAATGTGTCCATTGCATTATTCTGGAAGTATAAGTCCTGTAAAATCCATTTAAGCATAAAAATCCTGAAGTTATTTTTACTTGTGTTGCTATTAAGCTATATTTTCTTCACTGAGAGTTGGATCCTTAACTGACTGAGCCACCCTAAGTACCCCAAAAGTTAAAATTTTTAACATATATTTTTACCAGATATCTTTGTTGTGCTTTCTTGTAAATGTCATCTTTAAATTTGATATTTTCCATAGATTTATTCAAATTATTGATATAATCTTGAACAGATGTAAGACAAAACTCCAAATAAAGTCATCATTATTGCATTTATTTATGCATACAACCAGCAATTGCTTTTGAAACACTTTCTAATCATCAGTTATTGTATAAACTAATGACCCTAAAAATCTAAAAATCTACAAAAACACAAGAACAAAAAAAAAAAACTTCTACCCAAAAAAGTTTGTATCTTGAGTCAATGAGGAAGAGAAGTGCTTACACACATACCCCCACACACATTTTAGGAAATATGGAGGGAATACTATTAAAATAAACCATATACAACTTATAAACTATGTGGTTGTATAGGAGAAAAAAAGGATTCCCAAGACGTGGAAAAGACATTACACATAGTTTGCTGACTGATAGAGACTAGGACCTATAATCTCATGATAAACTCCCACATGCACGTGTATGAAAGAAGCTTTCAATTTCTGAGAACTTTAATATTAGTGGTAATATTAAGAGTATATTAGTGGAAGCAGGATGAAAGAGTATACTGAATACTGCTGGAATGACTATTTCCTGAAATTGAAGGCAAACTTACACAGGTGAATATTATTATGATTTTCTTTAGGTTTAGTGAGAGGAAATAATATTTTACATGATTACCTAATTCAGGCTTCATTGAACTGGATTCAAACCCTGAGCTATCTTATTCCAAAATACAAGTTCTTAATTGCATATCATATTGTGTCCTCCACATATAGCAATTTATATGGAATCAACAAATATTACATGTGATCTCTCTTGTTAGGGAAAGATTTGTTTGATGGTACATTGGCTTTTCTAAAAGAGGGGTATTTTGCAAATCTTTTAATCACTATTCCCTCAATATCATTTCTCCAGATTGAAATTTTTTTTTAAAGAGGTTAAACATAAGATTATAGTCCCCAGCAAATGATTGCTTGAAAACTGTTATAAGATATTCATTGAACACATATTCAGGGACTAATACTCTTCCATAAAAACTGAACAGTCTAAAAATAAAAGCATCTGGAACTGAAGAACATCTAATGTATATGAGGAGATAAGCCTTAAGAGTGTCTCCAGGCAGGGCAGTCAAAATTAACTTCAGAAAATGGTTTTGAATTTACTTTACTGCACAGTTGACTTAAGAATGAGCTCACAAAGTTCTGTTTTATAAAGCGCAGCTGAATTCGTTTTACCTTGAGCAATTTTGAATGCAGGTATAAACTGATGCCTGCCTGAGCCAACATAAAGATCTCAGTAAAGCCCATAGAGAATTTCAAAGGAAAAAGAATGATTAAGAATGTCAAATACCCACGGAAGAGTTTAATTAAGATAAGGACTAAAGAGTGCTCAATGTACTTGGTAGTAAAAGTTATTGATAACCTTAGTGAAAAAAGTTTCACTGGAAAGTTGAGTACGGGAGTCCGATTAAAATGGGTTAAATAATGAATGGGAGGTAAAAAGGTAGTCTGGAAGCAAAGGTTTCTCTTTTTAAAGCTTGCTATAAAAAGAGTTGTGGGGTCATGACAGAATTCTTTTTTCTTTTCTTTTTTTTAAAGTCTTAAAAACTTAAACACATTTATGTGCTCAGGGAGAGAAACTGATTGGAAAGGAAAAGATACACAATGAACTAGAAATTTGATGTACTTACTTTGCTAAAAAAGACAAAAAAAAGGTCAGTCTCTACCATACAGAGACACGACTTTACTTTGCATAGGCAGATATTTATCTCTTTGGAGAAGGCAAAATGAAGAAATCGGGATGGATACACAATAAGATAAACTGGTGTATGAGCCAGTAAATCATGGGCTATATGCCTAAAAACCTCTGTCATAGGAAGCAACGTTGTCATCTGGTTTTGAGAAGGATGAAGGTGAGTTTGAAAAGATTAAGAAATATATCTATATATTTTTACATTTTATTATGTTTTATTATGTTATGTTAGTCACCATAAAACTACATCATTAGTTTTTGATGTGATGTTCCATGATTCATTGTTTTCATATAACACCCAGTGCTCCATGCAATACATGCCCCCCTTAATCCCCACCACTGGGCTAACCCATCCCCCCACCCCCTCCCCTCTAGAACCTTCAGTTTGTTTCTCAGAGTCCATAGTCTCTCATGGTTCGTTCCCCCCTCCGATTCCCCCTCCTTCATTTTTCCCTTCCTTCTCCTAATGTCCTTCATGCTATTCCTTATGTTCCACAAATATGTGAAAGCATATGATAACTGACTTTCTCTGTTTGACTTATTTCACTTAGCATAATCTCCTCCAGTCCCATCCATGTTGACATAAAAGTTGGGTAGTCATCCTTTCTGATGGCTAAGTAATATTCCATTGTATATATGGACCACATCTTCTTTATCCATTAGTCCCTTGGATGCCTCTTAAGGGCATCTCAGCTCTTTCCACAGTTTGGCTATTGTGGACATTGCTGCTATTGAACATTGGGGTGCACATGGCCCTTCTTTTCACTACATCTGTGTCTTTGGGGTAAATACCCAGGAGGGCAATTGCTGGGTCATAGGGTAGCTCTAATTTTAACTTTTTGAGGAATCTCCACAGTGTCTGTACCAGCTTGTATACCCACCAACAGTGTAAGAGGGCCCCCCCCCTTTCTCTGCATCCTCACCAACATCTGTCATTTCCTGACTTGTTAATTTTAGCCATTCTGACTGGTGTGAGGTGGTATCTCTTTGAGGTTTTGATTTGGATTTCCCTGATGCCAAGTGATGTTGAACATTTTTTCATGTGTTTTTGGCCACTTGTATGTCTTCTTTGGAGAAATGTCTGTTCATGTCTTCTGCCCATTTCTTGATTATTTGTCCTTTGGGTGTTGAGTTTGATAAGTTCTTTAGAGATTTTGGATACTAGTCCTCTATCTGATAAGACATTTGCAAATATCTTCTCCCATTCTGTCGGTTGTCTTTTGGTTTTGTCTACTGTTTCCTTTGCTGTGCAAAAGCTTTTTATCTTGATGAAGTCTCAATAGTTCATTTTGCCTTTGTTTCCCTTGCATTTGGAGATGTGTTCAGTAAGAAGTTGCTATGGCCAAGGTCACAGAGGTTGTTGCCTGTGTTCTCTTCTAGGATTTTGATGGATTCCTGTCTCACATTTAGGTCTTCTATCCATTTGGGGTCTATTTTTGTGTATGGTGTAAGAAAATAGTCCAGTATCATTCTTCTGCATGTGGCTGTCCAATTTTCCCAACACCATTTTTTGAAGAGACTGTCTTTTCTTCTTTGGACATTCTTTCCTGCTTTGTCGAAGATTAGTTGACCAGAGTTGAGGGTCCATTTCTGGGCTCTCTATTCTGTTCCATTGATCTATGTGTCTGTTTTTGTGCCAATACCATACTGTCTTGATGATTACAGCTTTGTAACAGAGTTTGAAGTCTGGAATTGTGATACCACCAGCTTTGCTTTTCTTTTTCAACATTCCTTTGGCTATGCAGGGTCTTTTGTGGTTCCATACAAATTTCAGGATTGTTTGTTCCAGCTCTGTGAAAAATGTTGATGGTATTTTGATAGGGACATTAGCATAGACATTTTAACAATATTTGTTCTTCTAATCCATGAGTATGCAATGTTTTTCCATTTCTTTGTGTCTTCCTAAATTTCTTTCATGTGTCTTCTATGGTTTTCAGAGTGCAGATCCTTTGTTGGGCCTCTACTTTTTTTTTTAATAAGTTTTCTGTCCTTTTTTCTCCCTCCCTTCTCCTTCTGAGATTCCTATCATGTATATGTTGATTTGTTTGATGGTTTCTCATAAGTCCTTTAGGCTTTCTTCACTCTTTTTCATTCTTTTTTCTATTTGCTTCTCTAACCTGATCATTTTAAATGATCTTTCTTCAACTTTGCTGATTTTTTCTCCCTGTGATGGATTGAGTCTGCTGTTGAAGCTCTTTATTAAATTTGTCAGTTCAGTTATTGTATTCTTCATGTACAGAATTTTTGTTTAACTCTTTTCAATTGTTACTTTTTTTGATATTCCCATTTTGTTCATGCATCATTTTCCTGATTTCATTTACTCTTGCTATATTCTCTTTTAACGCACTAGGCTCCTTAATATAATTATTTTAAATTTTTTTGTCAGGTAATTTATAGATCTCATTTCTTTAAGGTCTATTACTGGAGATTTCTATTTTTTTTTTCCTTTGCTGTGTCATGGTTTCCTGATTCTTGTGTTCCTTAGAGCTTTGTGCTATTGTCTGTGCATTTGAATAAGCAGCCACCTCTCTGAATACTTACCATCTTTGACAAGGAAAATCTTCACCAGTCAGTCCAGGGAGAGATTTTGGGAGTGTCCCAAATATTTTCTATATATGTGTCTTCTCTGGACTTCTCTATATAAATTATTGAATAAGGGATAACTGGTTTCTTTTTCTTTCAGGAGCTCATAATCTCTTGCTCTATCTCGTATCTGACTGCTATACCATGGGCCAGGATGTTGGAGGCATGCTTTATTTCTGTCCCTCCTTCCTTGTATAGGTCTCTAGTTGTGTGCCTTCTCTCTATGTTGCTGACCCAGACTGGGTACAGTAAGCCACCTGTTCCTTTTCCTTTATTATGAATTTCCCTCATTAAACTATGTCAGTTCCTTCAGCATTCCATGTGAGAAGAAACAAACTACCTCCTCCAATAGCTCGCTGATAGGTCAGGGTCTTAGCAGGCATACTCAACACTTTATCTCTTTCCTGGGAAAGAAGCCTCAGATTCTGTCTTCTCTTAATCTCACAGAGCCAAGACAACTTCAGTAAGTAATCAGCCTACCACTTTGTTTTTTTCTTAGCTGCCTCCAGGCATCTGATCTTTGGCTATTCCATCAACACTCCATGTTAGGCAAGACAGAAGCTTGCCCTTCACGTAGCACACTAAAAGACCAGTGCCGTCCATGCTTCACTCTTTCTTTATTCCTCAGGGAGAAGTTGCAGATTGAAGCCAGCCCCCTTCCTTCCTTAAAGCCTCAACTCTTTGATCACATGGTCTTTCTGTCTTGACCATACCCCATCCTGAGCCATTTCCTTAGCATGAACTATCTTGGGACCCACCATGAGTCATCTTGCTAGCATACACTATCTGGTGCAATCTGATTGCTCATGATGAGTAACAGACACTACTATCACTTGGCAAATTCCAAGAGTTTAAAAGTTATCTCCCAAGAACTGAGGATAAAAGTCAGCCATATAGTTTATTTTACAGATCCTCTGCTCAGTGTATGACAAGGTTGAAATTAAGGCATCGCCTAAATGTGGAGGTTGGATCAAGGAATGAGGTACTTTCAATCTTCCTCAGGTTGTTTGCAGAATTCATTTATATGTGATTTTGTGACTGACATCCTTGTTTTCTTGCTAGCTCTTGGCTGGAGAGCATTCTCAACATCTAGTGGCCACTTCTGGGTCTTTGTCACAGGCCCACTTAACAATATGCCCATTTGCTCCTCAGGCCAGCGAATCAGTCTCTGCTGCTTTGAGTCTCTTTTAAAATGGGCTCAATTAATTATGTCTGGTCCACATAGGGATAACCTCTCTACTGATTATATTAAAGTCAACTGATTAGGTACATTAATTAGGTCTTCAAAAGTCTTTAGCCTTATCACAGGAATATTTCTCATCATATTCACAGCTGTTACTGACACTCAAGTGGAAGAGTTTATAGAGAACATGTACACTAGTGGGTGGAAATTTGGGGTCTCAAATTTTGCTTGCTGCAACATCTCTGGGAAACCATTTGTCCATTTCTTATAAAATTACAGCAGTTGCACTACTGGGCATTTATCCTAGAGAAGTTAAAACTCATATTCACACAAAAACCTGTCCATGAATGTATATTTCATTTTTGTTCATAATAACTTGATACAAAAACTCAAAACAACTCAAATGTTAATCATTAATTGACTTACCAAAGAGGAATCATATATAGAGAAGAGACCTAGCAAAGGAATGAGGATATCTGAAAGAATAAACTTCATGAGAAAGGACTCATAAATGGAACAGGAAAACAGAGCAGTGTCATGCTGATTAACAGGAATTTAAAAAGACTAGTGTGGTTTAATCTCAGAAAACAATGGGAAAATGATGAAAGATTCCTTTTAATACTATAAAACCTATAATTGGCATATAATAAAATAAGTGACCTAGCACACTTTTACTAATTAAGATATAAACACTCATAATACATCATTTTACTTGTTTAATATAAATAAGTATATCTAAACTATCCTTGTGAACTATCAATTTACCATATGATAAATGTAGTTGGATAAGCCACAGGTTTCATTTTCAACATCTATTGATAACTAGAAACTTTTTCAGGTTTGGGGCATTTTCAGCAATATCTCCTAACTACCTGACAGTAATGAATCTGGTATAATATGCATGATAATAAAATAAATGTCCCGAATGATCTTTATAACATACAAAGAAAATAAGAAGGGAGAAGGAGGTAGAAGAAAAGTAGGATGCAACGGAGAAAAATATTAAAACTCAAAGCCGAGACAATAGAGACTGGCTAAAAGAGAGCATCAATTGGGTTTTTCAAGTTCAATGTTGTTAACAACATTATAAATGAATGACCTTGTTTCATTACTTATGTGTGCAAATGCACATACACACATGTATTTTAACATTTCTTAATGTAGGACATGTTTTGCAATCCTACTGGATATTTACCCCAAAGATACACGCACTGAAGGGATATGTGCACCCTGATGTTTATAGCAGCAATGTCCACAATAGTCAAACTGTGGAAAGAGCCAAGATGTCCATCGACAGATGAATGGATAAAGAAGAAGTGGTATATATATGCAATGGAATATTATGCAGCCATCAAAAGGAATGAGATCTTGCCATTTGCAACGACATGGATGGAACTGGAGAGTGTTATGCTGAGCAAAATAAGTCAATCAGAGAAAGACATGTATTATATGACCTCACTGATATGAGGAATTCTTAATCTCAGGAAACATACTGAGGGTTGCTGGAGTGGTGGGAGGTGGGAGGGATGGGGTGGCTGGGTGATAGACACTGAGGAGGGTATGTGCTATGGTGAGCACTGTGAATTGTGCAAGACTGTTGAATCACAGATCTGTACCTCTAAAAGAAATAATACATTATATATTAGAAAAAAAAAAAAGAAGAAGAAGAAGAAGATAGCAAGAGGGGAAGAATGAAAGGGGGAAAATCGGGAGGGGTAGAGAAACCATGAGAGACGATGGACTCTGAAAAACAAACTGAGGGTTCTAGAGGGGAGGGGGTTGGGAGGATGGGTTAGCCTGGTGATGGGTATTAAAGAGGGCACGTTCTGCATGGAGCACTGGGTGTTATATGCAAATAATGAATCATGGAACACTACATCAAAAACTAATGATGTAAAATATGGTGATTAACATAACATAAAAAAAAGAACATGTTTTGCAATCATAGTTGGCTAAGGGAATTTCATAATGATGTTTTTATTTCCTTTACAAGTGCTAACTTGGTCTGCAATTCTTTTGTGGACAATAATAATATGAAGAATATGGCAATATCAAATGTTCCAAAAGGGGTGTCAGTAGCCTAAAGAATTTCTAAAGAAAATAAAGAAGTATGCTTTCAGAAATCTTACATCTCTGAAGGTCTTCAAAACACAGAGGAAAATACTGTACAGAAAAACTCAGATGTGGATACACCAGAGTCAATAACTGATTCAAAATTCCAGAATATGAATATAGAAAAGATTTAGGCATATCTTAATGAGCTTTTTTCACTTATTTTTTAAACTAAGCACAAGGTCATATATGATTAAAATATATCTTTAAGTCTAAAAAGCTCTTTCAAAAAGTATAAAACATAAGTTATAGAAATGTTGTGTAATAGTTTACTTGACAATGTTTCTGAATTGTTTTTTGTAGCAAATGAAATAGTGGTGCAATTATACTCTACGGCATTTCTGGTTGTATGAAAATTGTATTGGGTAAGTTCTTAACATTTGCAGTCCCAGGAAAGGAACGAAAAGGAAAAATCACACACCATATGTCCAGATATTTAAGTTATTTACCAAACTTTAAGTACAATATCTACTATCCTCCTATTTTGATAAATATATCTTTATTATTATCCAGAAGTCTCACAGTCCATTCCTCTTCTCTTTCCACCCTCTAGGTACTTCCTGTATCATGAAGAACCTCCCATTCACACATGCATATACTCTAGGCTGTTCATCCAAGCTCAGTCTACAGTTTAGTCTCTACAACCAACAACAATTCCCTTTTAAACAACCCTCTGGAATTAGGGGTAAGCCTACATGGGTGGTCTAATCTATGGAAGACTGACTGGCTGTTGAGAGTTTAACTAAACTATTCTATTCTATTACTGCCTCAGCATCCAGTTTATAAGCTAAGTGGCTTACAGGGCCCTTGAACTGACACTAGCCCCTTTCTCATGTGCATGCCATTTATGATGGCCTACATAGTAACAAGTGTAAGTTTCTGTTATGACTTCCCCAATGATGCTGATAATGGACAGTCTCTTCTGCCTCCCAACTCCTTCACTTGTACACCCTTGAGATAAGACCAACCATAGAGCTTACCAAAACCTCCCATTTTCGATTTGAATCGACCAATCCAGCCTTAGACTGGGAACACCAAAAGAACTCTACCCACAGATCCTAACAAAGGCATATGCCCCAAGTCCTGCTGCTTGCTCTCTGCCCACACCCTGCCCTGACTTAACCATGTGGCCACTCAAGGTATGTCATGTACTTCATCTAGGACTATAAGTAAAAAACTTCTCTATTTCACTTTCCCTTGTGTTTTTTTGTTGAACAGTGGCTCAATATTCACCCCAGGGCTCTACTTAACAAATATCAAATTTTTTTTAAAGATTTTATTTATTTATTTGAGAGAGGGAGAATGAGAGAGAGAGAGCACATGAGAGGGGGGAGGGTCAGAGGGAGAAGCAGACTCCCTGCCGAGCAGGGAGCCCGATGCGGGACTCGATCCAGGGACTCCAGGATCATGACCTGAGCTGAAGGCAGTCGCTTAACCAACTGAGCCACCCAGGCACCCAACAAATATTAATTAAAAAAAAAAAAAAAACACAACACTAGCAAAAGAGCTGGCATAGGCCATGGAGCCAAACTGAGGTTCATTTCAGGCAGAAGAGTACTTCCAATGTATCTATAATATGCATGGGTGTTCATTAAGTTCAGCACTCTCTCCTTGGCCCTGCAGAAAAGAGTATGGCCAGAGAAGAGCCAGAATGAGTACCTCAAATAGACCAGGCCCATGTCAGAAGCTCTAAGTTCTTTTTGGCCAGGTATAAGGGTGGCACTGTAAGGCATAATGCTTGAAAATCAAACTGACTTACAAGAAATGTATCTCAAGGCTATCAGGTTGTTGATAAAATGCTGGCATGTTGATAAAATGATTTTTTTAAACTCCTGATATGAAATTGTGAGTCATGGTTTCACATTTTTTCCTTCCCTCCTTTTATTGTGTCAATAATTCCTTCATCTTGCCATCACATATTTGCTATCACAGCTCACAAATTCCATTGCACTATTTATTGAGAAAAATCTTCTGAGTTCTTCACTATTCCCATGAAAACACCTTTGCCAGAGAATCTGCAGTAATTCTTTAATCAGCTAAATTATCTAGAGAGTCCAGCAAAACAACTATGCCAAATGGTCCCATAGCTGATTGGTTGAATTTAAATCATGGAAATACTTTGATAACTGCTAGATTCATCTATCTGAATACAGAAAGGATTTTTTTTAATAAATCAGAATTAGTACCTGTTTCTTAGTGAATGAAATTCCCTAGTGACTAGAACTGAAATGAAGGTTTTGTGTCATTAGAAAGAATTATGAAAAACCATAAATTACAGAGCAATCTCAATGTTAGAGTCAAAAATTTGTTAAACATAAAATATTTCTTAATACAATGGTAAATTAAATATCTTTCATTTTCTTCATTGTAAGTGTGCTGAGAAAAGACTGTACTTAACTACACCTAGATGGCTCTTCCAGTTTATAAAGCTTAGAGATTACCATCTTCTAAAATGCTTCCCAAGTGCCATTATTTTAATTAAAATTATGTGATATGCACCTGTACCTTGGGCATGCTCTTTGTATCACTTAAATCTTTACATTAATATCTTTGTGTTTTCCCTAATGAGTCCCCTTCAATGTTGAATCAAAGTGATAAAGGAAAATAAAATGAATTGGAGATAAAAGAAAATGCTTGAGAATGCATCTTCACTCATTAGATTTTATCATTAGCATTACTTTCATTGAATCAAAAGAAAACTAATTTAATGCTGAAATACACAAATAGCTTGTTTGTGATGTTATAGCTCTACGTCTTACAGTGCTAATTGGCTGCCTGTTGAGTCAAAGAAATTACTTCAGGAAGATCTAAAATGTCTATTACTATTCAACTAACGGTGTTAAAAAAGCTAGTATATGTTTATATACTTATACTGCTTTGCATTAAATATAGTATATAATAGTTGCATAATAAAGATCAGTGGGAGAAAAAAACAGCAAAGCAGAGGTCAATATAGTAGTCTGATTTTCACAGGGTCTTAGTTACTCTCTGGTCACCAACCTGGCACCTTCAGGAGTATTGCTTTTATACCCTCAGAGTACTGTTTAGTACACCTAAGAGCAACTTAATTTTAGCACTGAGTACCCCCAGGTAAATCTAATGAGTGAATGGAAATGTGATCAATATCAAAGTGCTATTGGAAATTCACACTATTCCCTAGTCTTAAATTCTCACACATTAAAGCACAAACTTTAATGGAATCCCTGAGCTGAAAGAGTTAATAAAATGTCATACTGCCCTGAAAATCTTCACTTTGGACAAAACTGAGAATTGAGTTTGAGATTGAAATGCCTATTGTAGGAGTGATAAACAGAGGACCAGATCAAATGACTATTACAGTGTAACCATGAATTTTCTATCCTGTCTTATTTCACAGAAGGTGGGTTATATATCTGGCTGATAGATTCTAGGTTTTTCAAGAAGATGCAGGAGATGTTAAAACAAATACCAGAAAAGAAGTATGTGAAATAGATCTTGTAATTAATATATCTACAAACAAATGGCTGAACAACAAGCAAGAGACTCTCAAAGTTAATGATGGAGAAATCAGTCAATAATTATTTCTAGTTTGACTCCATGCCGAGAAACAGAAATCGTTTTAATGAAAAATGTAATAGGAGAAAAAGGAACACTTGAGCAAGCTACATGAAAATAAAAACTTCACTTCTAGATGTGAAATTACTGATGCAGATAAAGAGAAACTCTTTTAACTTTACTCTTTTTTTCTTTTGGTGCTAGATAGCTCACAATGCAGGCAGAAGAGTCTGCAGAACAATGAAAAGAAGAATTTTCTTGCATGCTCGCTAGAAACTCAAGAAGCTAGACCAGGAATGTGAGATTGATGTAATGAGACAATCTACAATGCCTAGAGAAGAAGTACTGCACAATGCCAAATCATTAAACAAATCACAGTGGGCTGGATACCCAGAGGCCAAAAAAC
This sequence comes from Mirounga leonina, assembly GCF_011800145.1. Lineage (NCBI taxonomy): Eukaryota > Metazoa > Chordata > Mammalia > Carnivora > Phocidae > Mirounga > Mirounga leonina. The sequence continues at coordinate 30,879,103 of NW_023270320.1, read as the reverse complement.
AGCTTTCAGAAAGTCTGGTAGACTTTATGACTTGGCTAGTGGCCAAGGCACGGCACATGAAAGATGATTGAGATAGGTTTGATACTGATTTGCATTTGTAAAAGGATAGACAAAACTAATTCAGGAAGACATATAGAGATCCAGTAGAAAGTAGATTCCAGACAGAGACAATATTTCATTTGAAAAATACAAATCTGTCAAATGAAACTAGAGATCACTAATCATACCGTCCCTTTATGAGGAAAGAGAAAAAAAAAACAAATGAATTTTAAAAATTCATTCATACATGGAATATATAACATCATGCCCAGTGTAGTATCAATACTTACTATTGTTTAATTTTAACAATACTTCAATAAGCCACATTGTTTTATTTTCTGTCACATAAAGACACTAAGGTTTAGAGAGTTCATCTCCATGAGAAATGTATTTTAAAGTAAACTCAAATAGCCTTCATCTCTAGTTACTCTTACAGCTGTACCTAAAATTGTCCTTGACTGTTCAATGTCATAGTCCTATTCTCCACTTCTTATTAAGTACTTTTTATCACACTATTTCACTCAAATCCTTCATCACTTGTGCTTATCAGCCCTATTGTTACATACAAGTCTTTGAAATAACAATTTTCTCCTAATTTAACAACCCTTTTATTGTTTGACTTTTTTTTTCTTGGCCAATGCAGACAATACAGCTCACCATTCCAATCACTTTCTTGAGGATTTATAAAAGTCCCTTTCCCCTAAGATAAATCATTCCTCATACTTCAATTCTGTATTAGTCCTACAATAATCATTCCCATTTCTTTTACCCAGGATTCTAAACCCTACCTTGGCAAATCATATAACCCTGCTAATGGGTATCACTGAAGATTCAGGGACTCCAACATCGATAATCTTTCTACATTCTTCCAGTTTCCTGGTCAGCTTTGTAAAATGTTTATTGATAGCTTCTGAGACTCTCATACTCCTCCAGTTACCAGGGATACTCAACTACCGATAACCTTAATTGCATCTGAAACAACTTTTCTTATTTCTCTGCCATCTCAAAGGAAAATATAATTTTTCTTTTTCTTGTTTTCTTTTTGTTCTTTTTTTTTTCTTTTTAAATCAAAGGCTAATACCATTTTTTTTTTTTTTCTGGCTTGGGTTACTCTGAAGTCTGTTTCATTTTAAAGATGAGATGGACTTAGCAACCCCAATCTCAATTATATGGTATATATGAACATTTGCAATTCTGCAAGAAGAGAGACATGATGTTGCATAATTCATCTCAATGAAAACGTGTAATATGTGTCTAGACATAATAAAAAATTGTATAGGTTTATCTAATGAATGCATAAGTAGAAAAGGTAATTTAAAAGAAGTATTTCACAAAGAAAAGAAAAGGAAAAAGTCACAGTCCAAATTCATGTACTCATACTCCTTGGTATGAGTATAAATGTATTTGTGTAGATTGCATTAAATAATGCCAATTATAAATATATATTTCATTAAATACTTCAAACTTTCACATATTCATCTTTCTAAAATACAGAACCACACTCCATGGTTTCTTTCTTTCTTTCTTTCCTTCTATTTATTTATTTAGAACAGAACAATATTATTACATGCTGCACTGAATTTTTTATATAAATCATTAAACTATTAGAGTTAGCTGACGTATTTTAAATATTCTATTTAAAAAGACGACAAATCTTATCATTACCAAATTAAATCAGCTTTTCCTGGTCTCCAGTAATATCAAGACAAATTAAATTGTATTTTTCAAAACTTTTTAAAAAACAACAGATTTTTGAAAGTTCTGCTTTATTGTTCCATAAAATCAATCATAATTAATTCTTGGATTTTCATGTAATTTAAAGTTGAGTAAAGCTTCAACAATTTTTCATGAAGTGATTTGAAATATTTGACATAATATTAAATGCTTTTCCACTGTGTATAATTATATTTTTCTTAATAAGGCCTAATATTAATATGGTCAATATGTACCTCATTATGGTTCTGAAATCCTATGCTTTTTAAGTGCAGAATATAGCAATTAACTTTATAAAGACTTTAAAAGAAAATAATTTACTGAATATAGATTTCCTATTTCCCTTATTTCAATAATATTTTATTATCAAATATTAAATATGAATTCATGAGTTAGGGTGTGCATTCTAATTTAAAGATTAAAAAGTCTTGAGAAATTTCTAGGAACATTGCCAGTGAATAATTAGAAAATAATATGTTAAAAGGAAAAGAAAAGAATATAAAAACTCTAAAGGTGAGGAAAAATATAGCAGACATTTGATCTTATGGTATTAATTAAAGCTATACATAATTAGGCCAGCCATGTTTTTTAAAAAAAAAGATATACAGAAGTTAGATGAGGACAATGTAGCAATAACAATTTATCTTAATGTTTTTAAGCAGCCCCAGACCTATAAGGCCCCTACATTTTCAATGTCTAATATATATTTAATTTTAATATTAAACTATTGGTTTATTGGTCTCTTGGAAAATTGCATCCTCTAGCACCACTGCTACTTTAAATAGATTTGAAACATATTTCTAATCAATTTTATTCAGGTAACCTGTAATCGTTCAAACAGGTTAATTTTTAATGTCATTTATATTTGAAAGGGGCTCAAAATACTCTACTATTAAATATTTAATAATATCATTACAAAAAATTTAAGTAATTCAAGGCCAGACCCTAGAGGCATAGGGATCACTATTTCTGGCTCTTGAAATACCAAACAAGTCCACTGAGATCTATGCATTTTTTCATAATTTAATAATGTGGTTTAAGTTGTTGCTAGCTTTGCAAAAATATAGTGTAATAGCACAGATGTGACTGTTAATTAAAAAGTCTCTTGTGAGAGCAAATGGGTTTCTGGGTGATGTTTTAAGCAAGATTATGTCATTTAGAAAAAAATTCTGAGTATACAAAATCCTGAACTTAGAAACATTACATGCCTAAGAGACCAATACTTTCTTCTAGCTCTAACTACTCTGTCAAGTGAAGAAAAGTAAAGGTAATTTACACATATGCCTGAGTATTTTTATATATGCTTTAAGTCAACCATATTTCTTTTTTTTTTTTAAGATTTATTTATTTATTTGAGAAAGAGATGGGGGGAGGGGCAGAGACGGAGGGAGAGAGAGACTTAAGCAGACTCTTCGCAGAGCGCAGAGCCCAACACAGGGCTGGATCTCAGGACCCTGAGATCATGATCTGAGCCAAAACCAAGAGTCAGATGCTTAACCAGCTGTGCTACTTAGGCACCCCAAGTCAACCACATATCTGGCAACGTCAAGACTTATCTTTAGTTTTTCACAGTGTATTTGTAATCTTAAAAAAAAAAAAAAGTTTTTTCCCAACAGCATGGGTGACAAGCACATGTGTGTCTTTATATCAATTTTATTGTCAGTGTTAATGAAAATGTCCGAAATTTGCCAAAATAAGATTTCATAAATAATTTATTGCATTTTACGTAACTTTAAATGTAAGAAGAAATTAACATGCCCTTCTAAATAAAAAAAACTCAGAAAAATACTTAGATTTATATATAACCAATTCAACCACTGATTGAAGATATTTTATGCATGATATATCATAAATTATTTTTCTAAAATTATCAAATTTTACAGACATTTTATTTAAATCATGATGAATAATATTTAAATCACATACATAGAAGAAAATGTATCAATATATATCCATGAGACAATAAATATTCATTAATATTAAGTATAGGTATGGTAATTTAATATAACCACCTAACACATCACAAATTTTGTCATTTCCCAGTTAAGACACTTTTTTCCAGCATATGAAAATTCCCTAGGAATAAATCAAGGAATTTAGCAAATTGCTTGACTCATTAAGGGAGCACGCTGATAGTGACCATATTCACTTAGACATATACAAACACATTCACATATACACACATATACATATTCACTCACATAGACATAAGCATATACAAACTGAAATGTGTGGAGTATATATGCATGTATATATGGGTGTGTATAGTTAAAAGTATATCTTTGTGAAAATACATTAGAAATCTGGGAACTGTTTACAAGGCTTCAAATCTATCACTTCACTAATGAGATTTTTTTTCCCCTCTCCTGGAAATTCTTTCCAATTTTTATATCGTTTTTATAAAATTCTTCAATTTTTATATTTTTTTTCTCAAAGGACTTTTAAGTTTTTGTTTTAAATGTTCTCCTGCATCATTAGTAAATATAATGCTTAGGGTTTCATTAGAACGCTTGAATAAGAACTTTTGTGGCTTTATTTAATTTTTTGGAAAATACCAGCCATCATATGCTTAAATATTCTCTACCCCTATTCTGCCATCTCATAGATCTGCTTAGACATACCCCCATTAGAGAGAAGTCAAAAGGAAGGTCACTTAAGAAGTGGGGAATTATGTTCAACCTCCTTGAACTAAATTATTACTACATAAATTATTTGGAATTCTTCTGCATGGAGATTTGTCTCCTCTATTTATTAATTCATCTGATAATTTATTTATATCAGTATATACTCACAAATATTTAATATTTTGTGTTATAATCAAACACTATTTTTCTGCACTGTGTATAACTTTCTTCCAAAGAGTATCATATAGAATGAGCAAGAAAGAGTAAGTTTATAGTGGAGAAACCTGACAAAAATTAGTTCTACCAGGGGCTCAAGGTCAATATCAATAGTGATAAGTCATGTTGATAGTATGTACACTTGATATGATATGTTAGAAGTGATACTTTACCTCTCTGATCTTCCTCCATAACACATAACCTCAGTCTACTCTCATAAAAACATCATACAAATCCCAACAGATAGACATTCTACAAAATACTTGTCTAGTAATTTTAAAAACCTGGTAAGATCCTCAGAAACAAAAAATGTCTGAGAATCTGTGGCAGTCAAGAGGAGCCTAGAGAGACATGAAAACAATGTAATATGCTATCAGGTCCTGTAATAGAAAAACTAAAGCTATCTAGGTTAGTAATAATGTATCAGTAGTTCATTAACTATAACAAATGTACCATGCTAAAACGTAAGCTCCAACCATAGAGGGAACTGGATCTGTGGTATATGGACACCCATACTATCTATATCCTCCCCACATTTTTGTAATTCAAAAATGTCCTAACCAAAGAAGTTTATTTTTTTTCTGTATTTTTGAGATACAATTGACATATAACATTGCATAAGTTTAAGGTGTAGAAATGATGATTTGATACATGTATCTATTGTGAAATGATTACCACAGTAAAGTTGGCTAAAACTTCCATCACCTCAAATAATTACCTCTGTGTGTGTGTGTGTGTGTGTGTGTGTGTGAACATTTAAGATCTATTCTCTTAGCAACTTTCAAGTATTTAATGCAGTAATGTTAACCATAGTCACCATATTGTACATTACCTCTCCAAAATTTAGTCATCTTCTAAAAGTAAATTTGTACCCTTTGACTTACATCTCTCCATTTCCCCCACCCCAGTTCTTGGCAGCCACTATACTATTCTCTTTGATTCCATGAGCTTGGCTTTTCTACATTCCACATATAAGTGAAATCATAACTATTTGTCTTTCTCTGACTTAATTTCACTTAGCATAATACCTTCAAGATCCATCCATGTTGCTGCAAATAGCAGGATTTCCTTCTTTCTCATAGCTCAATAATATTCCATTGTATATATGTATTATATATATATATATATATACACACATATATAATATATATACACATCACATCTTCTTTACCATTCTTCTTTTGATAGACATTTAGAATGTTTCCATGTCTTGACCATTGTGTATAATGCTTCAGTAAACATAGCAGTACAGATACCACTTAGGGATTCTGATTTCATTTCCTTTTGATATATATCCAGAAGATTGCTGGATTATGTGGCAGTACTCTTTTTAATTATTTTGAGGAAACTCCATAGTATTTCACTATTTTTTAAGGCCCCCATACTATTTTCAATAGTGGCTGTACCAATTTACAATCCTACCAACAGCACACAAATGTTCCTTTTTCCCCACTTCTATGCAACACTCATCATTTCTTCTTTTTTATGGTAACCATTCTAACAGATATGAGGTGATAGCTTATTGTGGTTTCATTTGCATTTCCCTGATTAATGATATTAAATATCTTTCAATGTATTTTTTGGCCACTTGTATGCCCTCTTTGGAAACGTCTATTCAGGTCGGTCCATTTTAAAAATCATATTTGAGTTGTTTTGTTTTTTTTTTTGGATTTTGTTGTTGTTATTGAATTGCATGAGTTACTTTTATATTTTGAATGTATTTTACTATTTCAATTTAGCAACCCCTTAACAGTTTACAAATATCTCCCACTAGATAGTTTTTTTTCCCATTGTGTTGATTGTTGCTTTTGCTATTGTCATGCAAAAGCTTCTTAGTTTGACATAGTTCCATTTATTTACTTTTGCTTTTCTTGCTTGCGCTTTGGGTATCATATTCAAAAATCCCTGTGAAAACCAATGTCAAGGAAACTTTTCCTTATGTTTTCTATCAGGTGTTTTATAGTCTTTAATCCATTTTGAGTAGCTTTTGTGAGTGTTGTAAGATAGGAGTCCAATTTCATTCTTCTGCATATAATTATCCAGTTTTCCAAACACCATTTATTGAAGAAACTATCTTTTCCTCATTAAGTATCCTTGGCTCCCTAGTCATATATTAGTTGACTATACATCTGAGGGTTCATTTCTGGGCTCCCAATTCTGTGGAATAGTCTATCGACCTATTTTTATGCCAGTACCATACTGTTTTTATTACTATAGCTTTGTAGTATAGTTTCAGAACCAGAAGTGTGGTGCCTCTAGCTTTGCTCTTCATTCTTAAATTGCTTTGGCTATTCAAGGTCACCTGTAGCTCTGTGTGAATTTTAGAATTTTCTTTCTATTTCTATGAAAAATGCCATTGGAATTTTGAAAGATTTGCATTGAATCTATAGATGGCTTTGGGTACTATGGTTATTTTAGTATCAATTCTTCCAGTCCATGAACATGTATCTTTCCATTTATTTACATCTTCTTCCTTTCTTTCATCAAAGTCTTCCAGTTTTCAGTATACAGATTTTCAACTCCTGGTTAAATTAATAGGTATTTTATTGTTATTGATGCTTTTGTAAATGAGTTTTCTTTATTTCTTTTTTCTGATATTTTGTTGTTAGTCTATAGTAACAGCTAATTTTTGTATGTTGGTTTTGTATCCTTCAACTTTAATGAATTTGTTGTTATAATAGCTTTTTTGTGGAATCCTTAGAATTTTCTGTATTTATAAGATCATATCATCTACAAACAGAGAAAATATTGCTTCTTCCTTTCTGATTTGGATATGTTTTCTTTTTCTTACCTAATTGCTCTGGCTGGGATATCCAGAACTATGTTGAATAGGAGTGCTGAGAACAGACATCCTGCCTCACTACTGATCTTAGATAAAAGCTTACATTCTTTATGTTAGCTGTGGGCTTGTCATATATGGTCTTTACATATGTCATATAGGGTTGAGGTATGTTCCTTCTATATTTTTTGTTGAGAGTTTTTGTCATGAATGGATGTTGAATTTCATCAAATCCATTTTAACATTTTGTTGAGAATTTTGTATTTATTTTCATTTTATTTCATCAGGGATATTGGCCTATAGTTTCTTCTTTTGTGTCTTTATCTGACGTTGGCAGCAGAGTAATATTGGCCTTGTACAATGAGTCTAGGAGAGCTCCCTCCTCTTTAATTTTTCTGAAGAGTTTACCAAGAATTGGAATTAATTCTTCTTCTATTTTTTATTTATTTTTTAAAGATTTTATTTATTTTAAAGAGAGAGAGACAGCAAGAGCAGGAACATAAGCAGGGGGAGTGAGAGAGAGAAAAGCTGAGCAGGGAGCCTGATTGGGAGCTCGATCCCAGGACTCTTGGATCATGACCTGAGCCGAAGGCAGATGCTTAACAAGTGAGCCACCCAGGTGCCCCTAACTCTTCTTTTAATGTATGGTAGAATTCACCAGTGAAACCATTTGGGCCTGGGTTTTTCTTTATTTGGATGTTTTTAATTACTGATTTAATCTCCTTAACTAAGTATTGGTCTGTTCAGATTTTCTATTTCTTCCATAATTGAGACTTGGTAGTTAGTATGTTTATAAGCATGTGTCTTTTTCTTCTAGGTTATCCAATTTGTTGGCATGTAATTGTTTATGATCCTATGTATTTCTGTGGTATTGGCTGTAATGTGTCCTCTTTCATTTCTGTTTCTATTCATTTGAATTTTCTTTTTTCTTAATCTAAGTTTGTCAAAATTTGTAAAATCTTTGCAAAAACCAGCTCTTGGCTCATTAATTTTTTTTCCATTGCTTTTCTGACCTTTATTGCATTTATTTCTGCTCTGATCTTTGTTATTTCATTCCTTCTGCTGAGTTTTTTTTTTTTTTTCTTTTCTTTCTATTCCTTTGAGTGTAAAGTAGGTTCTTTGAGATATTTCTTTTTTCTTAATTTAGGTGTTTATCACTATAAACGTCCCTCTTATGGCTGTTTTTTCTGCATCCTGTATGTTTTGGGATGTTGTATTTCAATTTTTATTTTTCTTAAGATATTTTTTATTTCCCTTTTGATGTTTTTTTTTTGACTCATTAGTTGTTCAGGAGTGTATTGTTTAATTTCCAGATATTTGTGAATTTTCCATTTTTCCTCCTGTTGCTGATTACTGGTTTCATACCACTGTTGTCAAAAAAAGATACCTGTTATGATTTCAATTTTAATTTGCTAAGATTTGTTTTGTGACCTAAAATATGGTCTATCCTAGAGAATGTGCCATGAAGTGTTTGAGAAGAATGTGTATTCTGCTGTTGCATGAAATGTTCTGTACATGCCTATTAGGACCATTTGGTCTACAGTATCGTTCAAGTTTAACCTTTTCTTAGTGATTTTCTGTCTGGATGATCAACCATTGTTGAAAGTGAGGATATTGAAGTCCCCTACTATTACTGTTGTCTATTTCTCCCTTCAGATCTCTTAACTTTTGCTCAATATATTTAGGTGTTCCCACGTTGTGTGTGTATATATTTATGATTGTTATATCCTCTTGATGAATTGACACCTCTATTATTATATAATAACCTTTTGTGTATCTTGTTGCTATCTTTGGCTCAAAGTGTGTTTTGTCTGATATAAGTATGCTTTGCCTGCTCTTTTGGTTTCTACTTGCATGAAATAGTCTGTTTCTATCTCTTCTCTTCGAGCCTATATGTTATGCCCCTAAAACTGGAGTGAATCTCTTGTAGGCAGCATAGAGTTGGGTCAAGTTTTTATCCATTCAGACACTCTATGCTTTCTTTTATGACTTTTGATTGGATAATTTAACCATTTACACTTAGAGCAATTATTGACAGGGAGGGCTTTCTTTTTGTTTTCTGGCTGTATTTACCTCGCTCCTTTATTCTTGATTTGCTGCTCTTTATATTTTGTGTCTACTGTATGTTTTGCTTTGGAATTACCAATACAGCAGTCTATTTTAAACTGATAATAATTTAACTTTGATCATATACAAAAATTGTACCTTTTACTCTCACTCTTCTTCTGTTTTGATGTCACAATTTATCTGTCTTTACACTGTGTAGTCATTAAATGATTATTGCAGCTATAGTTATTTTTTATACTTTTGTAACCTTTTAATAGAATAAAATGGTTAACACACTACCTTATTACAGTATTATTCTGAATTTGACTGTATACTTACCTTTACCAATGCATAGGATATCTTCATATGTTTTCGTGTTACCCATTAGCATCCTTCTATTTCATCTTGAAGAATTATTTTCAGCATTTCTTCAAGATATGTCTAGTAGTGATGACCTCCTTCAACTTTTGTTTGTTTGAAAATGTCTTTTGACTTCCTTAATTTCTGAAGGAAAACTTTGCCAAATATAGTATTCTTGGGGCAATATTTTGTTTTGTTTTGTTTTGTTTCAGCACTCTGAATATATCATCCAACCCTCTCCTGTCCTATAAGACTTCTGTTGAGAAATCAATTGCAAGTCTCATGGTTAGGGCTCCCTTATAAGTTATAAGCTTCATTTTCTTGCAGGCTTTAAGATCCTCTCTGATTTCTGACAGTTTTTTTTTTTTTTTTTTAAGATCTGACAGTTTTATTATAGTGTATCTTAGAGAAATCTTTTTATGTGGAATTTGCTTGGATTCTTATGAGTTTCATGAATTTGGATAGCCAAATCTCTCTGCAGATTTGGGAAATTCTCAGCAATTATTTCTTTAATAAGCTTTCTGCACCCATCTTCCCCTTGTCTCCTGGAACTCCCAAATATTCAGATTACCTTTCTTAATGGTTTCCTAAAGTTCATGTAGGCTTTATTTACTCTTTTGCATTCCTTTTTCTTTGTTTGTCTCTGGTCCAGACATTTTGCTGGAATCATTCGAAGCTTATTTTTTAAAATGGTATATAAACATAGAGAAATAATTAATTATGTTCAATTTTATTTCCACATTATTATTCATACATGAAAATGTGTGACAAAGTGGAACTGAAGTAGTGTATATTTGGGCAAGTCCCATAGTTGGTACCAGGCTACAGTCTGGCCTGCTATCTGAATAAGACTTATTTTGGAGCTATAAATTTAATGATGTAGCTTCATAGATTGGTAGGAAAGAGTAGACTCAAAATAGGAAAACTCAACAGCTTTTTCCCTAGAATATCTGCAAGCCCATTAACTCAGATTAAACCTTCCTAAATGATGAAAAAGGAAGGCAGGGGGAACCACATATGATTTATCTGTATCCAAAACAAACTGAATTTTATCTTTGTTTTTTTTTTTTAATAAAGATTTTATTTATTTATTTGAGAGAGAGAATGAGAGAGAGAGCACATGAAAGGGGGGAGGGTCAGAGGGAGAAGCAGACTCCCTGCTGAGCAGGGAGCCCGATGAGGGACTCGATCCCGGGACTCCAGGATCATGACCTGAGCCGAAGGCAGTCGCTTAACCAACTGAGCCACCCAGGCGCCCTGAATTTTATCTTTGTTAAGATAAGGAAGTTTGCTCCAGTCACAAATGTCTGAACTATTTAATTCTGTTGAGCAATTAAACTATCAAGATTGTTATTAAGCTCATCTCTGCACACATTTAATTGTAAAAACATTCACAAGAAATAGAGATATTTACACTACTTGAAAATTGATAAGCCATGAACTCATTATCTCAAAGTTTAATAATGTATAGCTCATGATCGAGGTTCTTTTTTTCCCTAATTTCTCTTCCTCTCTCTCTCTCTCTCTTTCTCTTTTCTTTTTTGACTTTAGCTCAATAAATTTAATATAAATAAAAATGTAGAGAAAAATGTAGTTGCTCATCTATGATTTAACAGTCTGTAAAACATTTTTTAAAAATTTTTCAACACAACATATTCTTAGATTTTGTATTTGATTTCTTTAAACTGCCCTGATTCTATTTTTTAAAACAATTTAAAGTAATAAAGATATTTCCTTTTGGCACTCTGAATGTGTGACAAGTGCCTCCACATATAAACAAATTGTTGGATAGTAAATTCTTTATTGTGACTTCCATATTACTTTCTTTCATTCTTTTTAAATTTTTATTTACAGTCACTATGGATTGGTATTGTGTTACAGAGAGAAATATCAGTGAACTCAGATAAGAGCTCTTAGGTATCTCATATCTCTATTCACTTATTCTTTCATAATTCAAAAAGAAAAGAAATAAAATATTTTTGGAAGTATTATTTTAGACTAGTGAACTTAAATACTTTTACTTTCTACAGGTATGTTGGAAATAATCCTCCAGAGATAGATTAACAAGTGTGAAGGGAAAGATAAGTCAGTTATCTATGCAATTTTGTTTCAAAACAATGGAAATTTCTAGACTAAAATTCATGAATAAAGCTTTGACTATTTGTAGAATGGTTGATAGCAAACTCTCATTTATGTATAAAAAACAGAAACCAGTTGTTGAAGGTGGTCAGTTTATATAGTCAGACTGAGAACAGCTGAGTGGAAGTCATCTCTCCAACAGCCAATATAGACAATTAAAGGGCAATCAGCATAGGGGTGCCTGGGTGGCTCAGGCATTAAGCGTCTGCCTTCGGCTCGGGTCATGATCCCAGGGTCCTGGGATCGAGCCCTGCATCGGGCTCCCTGCTCCGCGGGAAGCCTGCTTCTCCCTCTCCCACTCCCCCTGCTTGCATTCCCTCTCTCGCTGTGTCTCTCTCTGTCAAATAAATAAATAAATAAAATCTTTAAAAAAAAAGGCAATCAGCATAAAATCTAGAGTTCAAGTTCTACAGATATATATTTGGTGATCATGAATATTCAAGTGGTTTTTAAACAATGAGAAAGGATGGCATTGCCCATGTAATCATGTATATAAAAATATCAATAATCAAAGGAACATTTTATTTTAAAGGATGTATATTAATTTTCTATTGCTGTGTAATAAATTACCACAAACCAAGTGACTTAAATGAATACCCACTTACTGGCTCACATTTTTGTAAGTCGGAAGTGCAGCAGGGTTGGGTTGGATTCTCTGTTCAGGTTGAAATCAAAATGTTGACTAGCTGTGTTCTCATCTGGAACTCAGGCTCATTTGGATTCTTGAAAGAAAATGAGTTCCTTGAAGTTGTAGGACTGAAGTCCTCATTTCTTCAATGGCTGTTAAATGGGAGCTGCTCTCAGCTTCTGGAAGCCACCTATTTTCACACCAAATAATCCCTTCTATCTTCAAGCCAGCAACAGTGCATCAAATTCTTCTCCTGCTTCAAATCTTTCTCTCTGCCAAGCCAGAGAAAAACTCTGCTTTCGAAATGGTTTGCAGGATTAGTTTAGGTCCAACCAAATAAACTTCCTGTGCTATCTAACATGATACGATCATGGGGTGATATACATCATATTCACAGGTGTAGGGTTTTGGGTAGCCATTGTGGAATTCTGCATATCATGGGTAGAATTCTAAGATCTTGAGATTAAAAAAAAGAGAGAGAGAGAGAGAGAGAGGGAAATGGAGCGTACAGGAGAAAAAAAAAAAGAGGATGACACAAATGCAGAACAAAACAATTGGTGAGCAAGATAGGCACTTAAAATACCTATTTGTTTTGAATATATAGAATTCACTTTAGAAAGAAGCTTCAGAGAAAAATGGAGTTCTAAATCTGAAGGCAGAACACTAGAGTATGAATTGAGATTATACCAGCTTATTGTTCTTTCAAGAAACTTGGCAGAGACGGAAATGATGCAGAAACTAAGAAAGTCAAGGATGAGAGAGATTCAGGTGTTTTTGTTTTGAGGTGATCCAGGGAGAGGAAAAGCTTAAAGAATGCCAGAAAAAAGAATCAAGTGGGTTAAGCATCCCATGTATAAAAGTTTTAAAAAATTAACAAAGCACATGAACTGAGGGTTCACAAAAAGCCTACGTGGAATTTTTTTTTCTTATACAAAGTAAGTCCTTGCTTGTTTAATAATACAAAAGTAAGTGGCTCTGGCATTTTCTGTGTGTGCTAACATTTTCTCCTGGTATGTGCCTGGCAGTCCCTCAAAGTGTATCTTAATTGCATTCTGAGCATATTTTCCAAAACAAAATGGTCTGAAAAGGTGACCAAATATTTGAAATTACAACACTCCAAGAAATAGCTAGATACCTGGTTGGAATACTCAATTAACACGGAAATCTCACTGAGGTTAGGATTTAAACTATTAGACTTAGAGTAATTAACAGACACATGTTCAATATGTTATAGTTTTTTCTGTGAATTTAGCAGCTGAATGCACAAATATCTATTTTTTTCAATGGTTATTTTAACCAAATAACTATATGTTCCATTTATTTGTAATTGATTGGTAAAAGAATCAAAATGAACTCAATAAACCCAAACATGCTTCTTAGCACAAAATACATACTTAACTTTCTTTCTTTCTTTCTTTCTTTCTTTCTTTCTTTCTTTCTTTCTTTCTTTCTTTCTTTCTTTCTTTCTTTCTTTTTCTTTCTTTCTTTCTTTCTTTCTTTCTTTCTTTCTTTCTTTCTTTCTCTTTCTTTCTTTCTTTCTTTCTTTTTTAAATATTTTATTTATTTATTTGAGAGAGAGACAGAGAGAATGAGTGAGAGAGAGAGAGCACGAGCTGGGTGAGGGGGCAGAGGGAGAACCAGGCTCCCCGCTGAGCCGGGCGTGGGGCTCAATCCCAGGACCCTGGGAACATGACCCAAGCCGAAGGCAGATGCTCAACCGACTGAGCCACCCAGGCGCCCCCATACTTAACTTTAGAATTAATAATTAACCTGTATAATTTTTCAAGACAGAGTATAAACATAGCATATTTACTATTGTATCCAAAAGGAAGTATAAGATTTCTCTTAGATTTGTCATTTCTGTTAACACACACACATACACATATGTCTTAAAACACTTTTGTAAATGACTACTTTATATAATAGAACTGTGTTTATTATTTAAAATGATAGCTATATATTTCTGGGACAAAATCCCTCAATACACTGGAAGAAAAATGTCTGCCTAAAGGAAATTAAGATGGGACCCAGTCTTTGGAATACTGTGTGAGTGTGTGTGTAACAACATACCAGGTATTGTAATTAGATCTAAAAATTAGAGATGATTTCATGATTGCAAAGCGTGGTAGACCAAATAATAGTTCCTCAAAGATGTTTGTTTCCTAATACCCAGAACCTGTAATTATTTTAACCTTACATGGCAAATGTACGTTGAGTTATTACATTAAGAATCCCAGAGATGAGAACATTATCCTGGATTATCTAGGTGGGCCCAACATAATCCAAAGGTTCTTATAAAATGGAGGCAAGAGGGTTAGAGTCAGAGAAGGAGATACAATGACAAGCAGAGGTCCAGACGATGTGAGGATGGGATCATGAGAGAAGAATGAAGATGCTCTCTAGAACCTGGAAAAAGCAAAGATACAGATTCCAGTTCTTGCCCCCTCCCTTTCTCACTTTCAACAGAAATGCAGTCCTTCTGACTGCTTTTCGATTTCTGATATCTAGAACAATAACATAATAAATTTCTGTGGTTCTTTTAAGCTACTAAGTTTGTGACAATTTCTTACAATATTAACAAGAAACCATCACACCAAGTGAATTCTAATATAACCAGCCATACTCAGTGCATATGTTTAATTTAGTGATTTTCTTCCATAATTATGGCTAATCACACATACAAAATATTGTTTAGCTTATAATTTTAAATAGTGGTAATTTTTTAAAGCTGATTAAAGCATTTCAGAGAGAGTAAGCAAATTCTCAGGATTCCCTGTCACACTTTTAAATAATCAGTAATTAGATTAATCCTGATTCCAGTAAAGTTCTAGTAGGAGGAATTTAGTACCATGCACACACACACACACAAAGGAAGTGTTATGAGTCACGTGACATCTTAGGGATAAGACTTTTAGCAGTAAGGACAAAGGGCAGTTCTTTATCAGAGATCTGTTTCTAGTTAGCATCTGGCTGAATGGTTCTAACAGAGGGATAGAACATGACTGTGTCTCAGGAGGATCCTCTCTCTGCGTGGGTGGCCTAAAAATTGAAAAAAAAATGGTATAATTTATTTGGCCATAATGATCACTGATTTCTTGGCCTCATTTCTTGGCCTTCCTGCTTTGTGTCCTGTCCTCTTGCTGAGGATGAGTGTTCAGACACCTAAGATCTAGCCTCCAGGTATCTCATACAGCTGCAATCTCAGCAGTTTGCCATTTGGGAACCACACATCTCTATTCCTTTCTCTTGTTTTTTTACAGGAAACTATTCCTTTGTTACCCTCAATGCTACTCTACAAGTAAATAGGTAGCATTGATCCTACATTTTTCTCTCTGTTCCCTCCTCAAATCCCACTAATACAAAAATACAAATAAAATATTTAAATTGTATCCCAATAAGGGCAGAAAGTAGGGAAAAGGTGACAAATACAGATAAGAAATTTCAATGAACTTTGAAGGAGAATAGCTAGATGAGGGCAACTGACTTAGAGAAAGAAAGATAGTCCTCAAGGCCATAGAGTCCATTAAAAGCTAGCTAATTTATCCAACAGAAAACCACAGGTCTCAGAACTTTCGACACAACTGTGTCTGAAGGCTAGGGTGTGAGAGCTGAGACTGAAAACAGTATGACTGAGGCCCCCAGACTTTTTTCTCCAAGGCTTCACTACCAAGAAAATGTAGATTTCCCACTGCGGCATAACAGAGGATGTACACTCTCTGAGAAGGCTGGATCAGTAAGGCTCTGGATTCAAACAGCTAAACGCAGAGGAGGAGTGAAATTAAGGATTAATGCAAGCCTCCAAAATGCATGGTGACCCCCTTCTGCTCTCTTCTTCCAACATACTTTCCAGGATTCTTTCTGGACAGTGGAACAGACCAGATGTCAAAAGTAATGACATTTCAGATTTGCCCAGTGGATTAACACATTGTCTTACTAACTTCTCTATGGTAAAACTCTCTTCTGTAAATGATACAAAGTGTTTCCAATTGCCACTTTAGTGCCTGCCTTTTAGCTAGTTTTCCAGAGATCACCATGTATGTGTCCATATCAACAGCAGAAAAGGAACTCAGAAGAAACAAGCAGAGTTTTTAGGTTAAAAAATTCAAGTAAATCTATAAAATCAGGCAATATAAAAAAAGAAATGCATTCTTTAAAAATATATCACAATGCTATGCAATAGGGGTATTCAGAAAACAAAAAACTGTATTTTCTGGCTTGCAAAGTATGAAGTTTTTGATATGTGTGACTTCTTGGCAATGCTATTAAAGGGGAAGGGTCCTCTACTCCCCCCCTTCTCCTCTTCCTGCTGATTGCCATGTGTGCAAGTGGCTGGACCAGCTGTAGCAAATGATAAAATGGAGGCCATGTGTTGAAATGGTAGAGAGTTAAGAGTAAATGAGCTAGGGGCGCCTGGGTGGCTCAGTCGTTAAGCGTCTGCCTTCGGCTCAGGTCATGATCCCAGGGTCCTGGGATCGAACCCCACATCAGGCTCCCTGCTCAGCAGGAAGCCTGCTTCTCGCTCTCCCACTCCCCCTGCTTGTGTTCCTGCTCTCGCTATCTCTCTCTGTCAAATAAATAAATAAAAAATCTTTAAAAAAAAAAAGTAAATGAGCTAGATTCCTAATATTGTGGACTCATCATGTCAGCCTTCAACTGACGGTATTTAGACAGCTATCTGAAGAGAGAAATATTTGATTTAAACCACTGCTACTTTGTCTCTACACCAACCAAATCTGATTGATAATGGTAGACAGTTGATGTCTCTTCGATAAGTATACTGACACCACAAAGGAAAAAAAGGGAAAATAAGGGCGCCTGGGTGGCTCAGTCGGTTGAGCGACTGCCTTCGGCTCAGGTCATGATCCTGGAGTCCCTGGATCGAGTCCCGCATCGGGCTCCCTGCTCGGCAGGGAGTCTGCTTCTCCCTCTGGCCCTCCCCCCTCTCATGTGCTCTCTCTCTCTCATTCTCTCTCTCTCAAATAAATAAAATCTTAAAAAAAAAAAAGGGAAAATAATGCAAACATATATTGGGAGCAAGTAGCTAGTGAATCTCACAAAGCTAATAGTAAAAAACCTGTAGTCTTGGCCAAAATATCAATAAATTTTATACTTTAATCAAAAATGGATATCAATTTTAACCAAAATATCAAAGAATGTAAAGAATATATCAAATGATATAAAGACCGTTTAAGAATAGCAAGGCCTCAAAATATTTACCTTTATTCATTGCTTTTCAGAAAGCTACTAGAGAATATGTTTCATAAAAATGATAAAAGTGAATCATAAAAATAAACAATATGGGAACCAGGAGACAAGTATTCAGCACAGAAAAAAGGCACAAGACTTCCCAGGAGCATAATAAAAAGTTCCATCACAATAGCTGTTTGTCAGGTCTAGAACACAACCAATTCACAACGCAAGATGAACGACAAATGTTTCAGGAAAAGTGAGACTGAGAAAAAAGAATGGAATGGATAGTTTACCTGATAAAATATTTGAGCATGTTGAGATGAGTTTCATAGTTCTCTCAGAAAGTCTGGGTTAATCAATCAGGGATGGGAGGAAAGGAAACACACACATACATACACACTAATTATTAGCTACAAGAAAAGGAAAAAGTTGTCCAAAACAGGAAATGTAATCACAATAAATGATGGGAGCCAATTTATATATTACTATAATCATAAAAAATGTAATCACTGAACACTGAGCCAGAAACCGAGACACGAGTATTGGGAAGTATGTGGTGAGGAAAATGGATAACAGGACTTGGAATAAGGTTATATTCTGGGGCGCCTGGGTGGCTCAGTCCTTAAGCATATGCCTTCGGCTGAGGTCATGATGCCAGGGTCCTGGGATCTAGCCCCGCATCGGGCTCCCTCCTCTGCAGGAAGCCTGCTTCTCCCCTCCCACTCCCCCTGCTTGTGTTCCCTCTCTAGCTGTGTCTCTCTCTGTCAAATAAATAAATAAAATCTTTAAAAAAAAAAAAAAAGAAGGTTACATTCTCACCATCTGCAGCAGGCAGCCAACTGTTTATAAATGGAAGAAACTAGATATGGTAATATAAGTGATTCCAGTATTTAGAAAGACAATGAAACATGCCAGAAGAAACAGATGAATGAGTTGCATAGATTTGCCTCTGGGGAGTGGAAATCAGAGATATGAAGGCGTGAGGCAGAAACTGCTATTCTTCTTTAGAAAGTCTATACTGTTACTATTTTTATAAACAAAACACACATTTTGAAAAAAAGTTTAAAAAAACAAACTCATCTTCCTATAATTCTGGCTTTTATTTCAGCCACATAAAAAATCCAGATTCTCTATCTGCTTGGAAATAGAAGAGCATATCAGAAAAATTTCCTGTCATATCAGTTGTAATTTGCCCACAGTACTTCAGTTTGGATCCTAACAGAGAGGAAATAAAGCAGCTTTGCTTTCTGGTTCCCTGAGCATTGGCTATCCTGCCCACACCCATTATAGCCCAATATTTCAGTAAGAAGAGTACTGAAGTAACGCAGGATCTTACATTTACTAATCCAATATATTCAGTAGACTCAGTGTATTGCTAATTTCTTAACCAAAATTCAAATAAGAGGTGCACATTTCATATTAATTTTGTTGCAGATATAAGACTAGTCTCAAGAACAATGACAAAGTATTTATATTTTTCTGTCTTCAAATAATTTAATAGCATTGAATCATAATCAATATCTCTATGAGGTTGTGTAACGCAGGTAAAAATGTTTCTATAACTTAATAAATAAGTATTACCTGATTGTGTAATGTGGTCAAGAAATCATTTATACTGGGGCACCTGGGTGGCTCAGTCAGTTAAGCGACTGCCTTCGGCTCAGGTCATGATCCCAGGGTCCTGGGATCGAGCCCCGTATTGGGCTCCCTGCTCAGCAGGAAGCCTGCTTCTCCCTTTCTCACTCCCCCTGCTTGTGTTCCCTCTCTTGCTTTCTCTCTGTCAAATAAATAAATAAAATCTTTAAAAAAAATAAATAAAAATTTAAAAAAAAGAAATCATTTATACCTTTACTTTTTCAGTCTGTCTTTGCTTCTTTTTTTCTCTCCTTCCTTTCTTTCCTCTTTCCTTCTCTTTATAAACTTTTCTCTTAAAAAAATAATTCTCTTTATTCCTTCCAGAAATACTAGACTATAGGCATAATACTTTAAAACAATGGCCAGAGCAAACTTCATCAATTTAAGAATAGAGAGTGCATCGTGTAATGAGTTTATGTCTGTATCTCTGTTACCAAATGGATCTAAAGTGACATTTCAGGGCCTTGTTAATGAGATTGTTCTTACGTAAGGGAATCTGGTAATGGGATCATACCAAATCAGATTATTTAGAGATAATGTTAACACAAATTAAATTAATTAGTATTCAATTTGCCCTTCACAAACAAAAAATTTAAAAGAGTTAACTAGTAACATAGAGAGATACTAGTGATGAAATAACATATTTTAGGACCAAAGCCTAGAATCTGCAAATTTGGAGGTTGATAGAATAAAAGTACCTGTATGTTTTAAAAAGGCATTTGCAAGACAAATGCTTTCAAGCCCATCAACAACTGATTCTCCTTGATCATCTGAAGCTATATAAGTAGGACATTCTTATTTGTAGAAATTACATGGATTATCCTATTTTCTAAAGTGTTCTTCTATGTACAATTTGGTTTTCCTTCAAAACTACTAAAAAGTCATACCTTGTATGTAGCATTATTAGCCTAAAATACAGTTTTTTTTATAGTAGCCATCAATCCCTACATATAAATGTACTCTTATAGATGTGATTGCACTTGTTTATCACAATAGCTGTGCTATTGGTAATGAAAATGAATGTCCCACAAAATCACATGACCTGGGAGAAATATTTAGGTAGAAGTTCCTTAGGTAATTAATTACACTGTGGGGAAATAAGTTGAGGCATAACATTAAAAGGATGTATTGCTATGAGACATAGTTCTTTATGAAAGAACTGATTATGTCTCATATGTACATAAAATTGAAAATGTTTAAAATATGTATTTAATTGCTTCTGATTCCACATGTTACATCAGTATATTATGGTATGAAATGCATTTCTGTCCCATGCAAACATGAGAGTAAAGAAAGAGAAAAATACTATTTTCTCCATGTCATGTCATAAACTTGTGTCAGAAACACAACAATCTATTCAGTTACTCCATAATTTTTTGAAATACTACTCTGACAGTCATTCTAGGTGGAAAACATAGATACAGAGCATTATATAGACAAAACTCCTGTTCTCAAGGGTCTTACCTGCATTCATCGTGATGCAGAAACAGAGAGTAGGGCATTTAAACATGCAATAAAAATATAAGCCAATAATTGGGTAAGATATTTTCAAGTAGAGATGAGTGCTATGAAAAAAAATGCAATAAATAGTAATGATGGAGACTATATACACTTTTTCTTAAAGTAAACTTATCTAAGGAGATTAATTTTATTTTAAATCTGAGTGGCAACTAGGAGCTAAGCATGTTAAAATCTGGAGTCCAATCATTTCAGGCAAAAGAAATATCAAACGCAAGACCTAGGACCAGAGCCAGTGCATTTTTCCTGGTACTCATTTTCTCCTTCCTTATAATACATAAAACCTCTTTCTCTGAGTTTAAGCAGGACACATATCCACACAGCAACCAACTACATTTTCCAGACTGTTAGGGGTGGCCCTTTGAAATGAGCAACCGATGGGCTATGAATGGAAATATGCTCAACTTACAAGTCATGTCTCTTAAGGAGCTAGTTTCTGTTTTCTTCTTCCCTAGAGAAGGAATCCACATATGGTGGTAATGACTAGCTTAAGCAATGCAAAGACAAATCCCTAGGAAGCTATTAGATCAGTGAGTTGGAAGAATCCTTTCCCCACCCCAACCTGTTACATAAGAGAGAAATTAATTTCTATTTGGTGTGAATCATTGAATGTTTTGTTCTATTGGTTCTGTAAGTTTGGTCTGAACTACCTGATATTGATTCTATGGCAGGAATAACCTCAGTGTATAGAAGAAAATATTTTAAAACCAATATGCATGAAATAGTGAGCCTGAAGAAAGGTGACAGACAATTATTTCTGAGAATTAGGCAGTGATCAACTTATGGATGGCTTTGTAAATCATTTCATTTTAATTATAGTCAATGGAAAATTTTCAGAGGAAGGTGACTTAATTTGGCTTCATTTTTAAAAAGACAACTTTGATTGTTGTAAATTGATGCTAATGAGTCAAATGCAAGCAGAAACACAGTAATAAAGCAATTTAAATCATCCAGTTGAGAGACTGAGAGGGGTGGAAATCATTGGAAATTCCAAAAAGCATTTAGCTAAATATTTAATCTATGTCATCACAAATAATCATATCCAAGTATTCATTCAGCATGTAATCATTAAAGATCTCCTATGCATAATCAGCATATTAAAAACTGGATACATAATGAGGAATGAGACATGGTCCCAAACTTTACTGAAGTCTGTAAATAATACATGCCAGATACATAATTTGAAATTGGATTAAGTTCTACAAAGATAGGATGTTTGGGGAGAGTAAATAGAAATCACTTAACTTTGATTATGCCTCTCCAGGGAAATATTTACTCTAATTTGTGAAATACAAGTGCTGATTACCCCCGGTAAAGAGTAGGGGGTAGGCTGTGGAGAATTTCGGGTAGAGGCATGAGCAAAGAGTGTGACATGGAAATGTGTTTGACAAAATGCATGACATGTAATGGAGAAAAATATGTATTCATTAGGGATAAATTATAAGGACACAATAATATAAAAAGTGACAATAATATTTCTAATGTATATCACATATCTTAACAATTTAGATTAAACTTAATGTGTAAAATATTACCTACAGAATATGCTTATGGGATATGCTTCTGGCTAGGACACTTCAGGAATCATGAAGACAACATTTTGAATGGCTCACATTGGCAAGTCTATCTTTGCTTTTTCTCTACAGAATGAGAATTATAGCACAACTCAAGTCAATTATGATAAATAGATTTACTCTAAAATGTCTCTACTTTCTGACATATTTCTAAATTCTATGCAAAAGTTTAATGATATCCTGCTAATCATCTTATGTCTTATAAGAAAAAATATTTTTATTAGTTAAAATTTTTTTAAATTTTTAAAATTTTATTATTAAATATTAGATAAATTATAAAAGTGAAATGTGTCTTTGAACTCCAATTTAGAGATGGTAAAACAAACTTCATTAGAAATCAATTTTTGCTCAATTAGGTAATAATAGAACTGATTTTAACAAATGTTAATTCATGCTAAAGTAAAATGTTTTTTAATGGCAACAGTTCAGTTGCAAATTCTGAACTGTAGAATAATCTCTCAGTGTTTCTGGAAGATAAGAAACTAGTTTGCTTCCAACTTTTTAGTGATGTGATTTGGATAGTCAAACTTGCTTATCTGTTTCTTTGGTATTTTTAATGATTTGAATCCTTTCACACAAGTAAGGAATGCAACATGGCAGATAAGACCCAAGGGCACAAAGAAAAGTTGGAAGTTTGGGAGAAAAACATTTCTAGGGATTGTTATGACATGTTTCATAATTTAACAATTATGAGTAAAATCGGTCATGATGTTAATATTGCACTTTGTTGAAAGTTATCAACAATCCTCCTCCACACTTGTTTCCTGTGTTGTTGATTTTAGCCATTCTGATAGCTGTGAGGTGATTATCTCATTGTAGTTTTGATTTGCATTTCTCTGATGGTAAGTGACAAACATCTTTTCATGTCTCTGTTGGTCATCTAGATGTCTTCTTCAGAGAAATGTCTGTTCATGTCTTTTGCCATTTTTTAAAATGGATTATTTGTTTCTGGGGTATTGAGTCTTATAAGTTCTTTATATATTTTGGATACTAACCCTTTATCAGATATGTCATTTGCAAATATCTTCTCCCATTCTGTAGGTTGCCTTTTAATTTTGATTGTTTCCTTCACTGTGCAAAAGCTTATTTTGATGTAGTCCCAATAGTTTCTTTTTGTTTTTGTTTCCCTTGCCTCAGGAGACATATCTAGAAAAAAGTTGCTATGGCCAATGTCAAAGAAGTTACTGCCTGTTTGTTTTCTAGGATTTTTATGGTTCAGGTCTCACATTTAGGTCTTTAATCCATTTTGAATTTATAGCAGCATTATTTACAATAGCCAAGATATGGAAGCAGACCAAGGCATCTATCGATTGATGAACGGATAAAGATGTGGTATATATACAATGGAATATTATTCAACCATAAGAGAATGAAATCTTGCCATTTGCAGCAACATGGATGGAGCTAGAGAATTAACACTAAGCAAAATAAGTCAGTCAGAGAAAGACAAATACCGTATGATTTCACTCACATGTGGAATTTAAGAAATAAAACACATGAGCAAAGTGGAAAAAAAAAAGAGAGAGACAAATCAAGAAACAAATCTTAATTATACAGAATAAATTGATGGTTACCAGAGGGGAGGGGATAGAGGGGCATGGGCTAAATAGGTGATGGTGATTAAGGAGTACACTTGTGGTCAGCACAGTGTGATGTATGAAAGTGTTGAATCACTATATTGTACATCTTAAGCTAATATGTTAACTATGTATGTTAATATAGTTAAAATTAAAATTAAAATTAAATAAAAATAAAAACTAAAAATCTTTTTTAAAAGGAAGTTATAAAAATAAAAGTCAATGAAGGAAGTTATTACGAATCACCTTATGAATTTAATATAATGTTTTGTATTTTTCATTAATTAAATCAATCAGTAACAGATTCGTGGAGCTGAATCCATTTTTAAACATTTTTTTTAAAAGATTTTATTTATTTATTTGACAGACAGAGACACAGCGAGAGAGGGAACACAAGCAGGGGGAGTGGGAGAGGGAGAAGCAGTCCTCCCATAAAGCAGGGAGCCCGATGCGGGGCTCAATACCAGGACCCTGGGATCTTGACGTCAGCCGAAGGTAGACACTTAACCACTGAGCCAGGCTCCCCCATTTTTAAACATTTTTAACAAAAAGCTTATTTAAATTTAACAGATTTATACTATAAAAATTTAGGTGAATATACTTCAAAAATCAAGTATAACTTTCTACATTTGGATAAAAATTATAAATTAGTATGCTGAACTTGCTTTATGATCTCCTCTCCTACTTTTGTCAACATATACCTCTGCCTAGATTCTTCGACATGTATTTTTCAAACAAACTATATAAGAGGTTAAATATGTATTATCTCCGGCAAGTAGTGAGATTGTAATCCACTCTAGATTTGATAACAAGTAAATAGCAAGTACTTCTGCCACAATAAAAACTTTAAATATTGATACAGCTGTTTAAAGTCGACCTAAAGATAGTCTATACAAGGAATTGCTATTTCATTAATAAATTTCTGACTAGCTATGATGTGTGAGGACACAGTGTTACTAGAGCAATACTGATTCTTTTAACTCATCCTCAATCTGTCCATTTTCAATGATCAACAAGTATATGTTTTGTGAATATTTTCTTTTTTTATGCCATGCTTATTTTGATTTATTGGATACACTTTATCCCTGCCAAATCTAATAATGAAAATTGATATGTTCTACATTTTGTTTTTATTTTTCTGGAATTTCACTTTCTTGTTGGATTCTTTGGAAGTATTGGTTTATGACAGATTGGGGGGGATGGTCCTTTAGACATGGTTTTAGAAGCACTGATATAGCTCATATTCCTACACCATATTCTTCCTGTAGTCTTTAAAGACTTTAATAACACTCTTGGTTTGAGGTTCTCGTTTGTATTTTCCTTTCCCAGATGTAAAGTTCTTAAATTGCAAGAAATTATCTACAACTATTTCTAGATCATAAGAGATACCTCAAACACAGTATAAAAATCAATGAGTAAATAGTTACATAAGTAATTATTATAAGTATAACTGTAACAACACACTCATTCATACAATATAAACTCTTCAAGACTATAATATCCCTGAATTTAAAGTAGATAACACGACTAATATGTGATAGTATTAGAATTGTTAGGGCAGTCATTGGAACATAGCAATTTATATGCATATGCAAAATGATTCCCCAAAATACCAGTGGTATTTATCTTGCTATCTTCTAGCTGCTGTGACTTTGAGTGACTGTTATTTTCTTCTAAGAGCTCTGCTATACTTCCCTTCAGTATATAAAGTATAGCTGATATCTTACCAATAGTGATGCTGGCTTCAGATTCAGCTTCAATGTAATATGGCCACCATGTCCACTTAAAAGTGACCTTTTTTATGTTGCACATATTTTATTTAACTCAGTATTATTAGAGATAGTAGGAAAACTCAAATATAGATTTCTCAAGCAGTATGTGCTGGTACCCCAGTTAAATAAAAGACAGAACAAAAATTATACTTTCTGATCCACTGCTTATCAACCAATATTTACTGATTACGTATTATTTGTCAGGAATGTCACAGATATTACATATATACTAGATAAGTAAAGCAGACATAAATCCCTGCCCACACAGGGCTGATTTCCTAGGTTGAAAAATGAGCCACAGACAACTCTTTCTAGAATGATCAAAAAGAAGATAGTACTGGCAAGTTGACTTATAACACTTTCAGATGATCATGAACTGTATGAGTTCCTTTTTACCATTTTAATTAACTTTTTTGGTCTCTTCTCAAATACAAAGATCGCAAACTATCATTTGAAGCATATCTTTCTTCACAATTACAGTGGTTCCTCTACCTTGAAGTCAAAATTCTCTACAGCAGATTTCTCAAAAGAGGAAACATTGCATTGAGGTTACTTAGCGTCCCATCTATTATACTTATGTAGACTTAAAAGAGGGGGCAAAAATCATACACAATGTCCTCAGAAGACAGCAGTCCACCTTTCAGCTGTTTGAGAAATAGAATTATTATAAACTTAATAAAGTATTCTGCAGTGTTATATATTCATCTAGCTTAAATTATTCCTTTCGTATCCTAGTACTTTCCCCCCCACATATGCAACTTTATTGTTTTAAGCTAGTTGATTTATAAAAATGTCATCAACATGGTGCAAATTAATGATTCCAGTGAAACACATTTGCGATATCTTAGGTATGTGACAGGCAATTAAAAAAGTTGTATTGATTTGTCTAAAATGTTAAATAACATAATAGCCATACAGTAAAGTATTGAATAATTTAAGTAAATCAATGTTTTCTGAATTTTGTAGGAGTACAAACTGTCTTGGGTGCTAAAGTAAATCAATATAATAAAATAAAAATGAAGCAGTTTATAATGACGAATGTATGGGTTGATAATAACCAGAGGTAGAATCTCATTTAGCCATTGTAACAAACAACTTCCAGGCATCTTTTGTGCACTATTCCCATCAGAAAACATGGTATTATATAGTCAATTGATTTTAGCACTTAAATAGCTTTTCATTTGCAAGACACCTAGCCTCAGTATAAACTAAACCTTTCCCAGAGTGTCATTAGTTATGGCTTGATTTAGAATGATAATACATATTTACTACCATTACAGCTATTTTGTGTGTTTTATGTGGTCTGTAAATACTGTTATATTTTATGAGGAAATGAGAAATGTTCATTTGTTGTTCTCTTATATATTTGCAAGATTTAGGATTTAGCATTTTTGTACTACTACTGATCTCTTTTTTTTGTCTCTAAAGTGTTGTTTATTTTTTTTAATTTTTTATTGTTATGTTAATCCCCATACATTACATCATTAGATTTAGATGTAGTGTTCCATGATTCATTGTTTGTGCATAACACCCAGTGCTCCATGCAGAACATGCCCTCCTCAATACCCATCACCAGGCCAACCCAACCTCCCACCCCTCTCCCCTCTAGAACCCTCAGTCCCTTTTTCAGAGTCCATCCTCTCATGGTTTGTCTACCCCTCTGATTTCCCGCAGCAACTTCTTCCTAGAAACATCGCCCAAGGCAAGGGAAGCAAGGGCAAAAATGAACTATTGGGACTTCATCAAGATAAAAAGCTTTTGCAAAGCAAAGGAAACAGTCAACAAAACCAAAAGACAACTACTGATCTCTTTTTACTCTCATTTCCAATGGTAAATCCAATGAAAAATATTTATTTTTTCTTTTCATGTAGCTAGATCTGTATGCATTTTTTAGTTTCCCATTTTGCTTAGAAAATAGAAGTATGGTATTATATGTGTATGTAGGGACATGTTTTCCCTACATAATGTCTTTTGTGGTTTACTACAATTTGAAGACTAATGAAATCTTTGGACCCTTCCCACAGGAAAGAAAAGAAAATATTAATGTGGATATAAACACAATGCTATATATAATTTAAGAGAATTCAGATGTATCCTGAATTCTTTTCACATTCAAATAGAAAGAGTAACAATTAAAACAAGGAAAACAGCCATGATTGCAGTGCTGAAAAATTTAAATACTTCATTGTTGTAGGTAGACTTAAAATGATGAATGTAGATAATTGCTAAAAATACTTTATCCATAATACCTATTATAACTTCTCTAAAAATTCAGAAAAAGAAGATTCCACAAAAAAAGGGCAAAGATGTGAGAATGTCACCAAGAAAAGACAGGTGGAGCAAAAAGGAGTCATTTCCGAAATGGGAGATCCAGAGTGGAAGAAGGACAACTACCCAGATTATAGAAAAAGAAACACACACACACACACACACACACAGCAGTTTATCATTGAGATTTGGTAGTAAATCATGATGGATTAGGCATAGACCCTGTTGCCAAATTGAAATTGGATGGTTTATTTCATATTGACCTTGGTAAAATTATCTGGACTACGATGCTATCCTCTTCTGCAAATTGGAGATACTAATATGACTTATTTCATAGGTCTGATGGTTAACTCCATACAAAATATTTAGCTAAATTCCTGGCATATACTCTATAGGAAGATTGGTACTAAACTCAGAATGTGCTCTCATTTTTGCAGCAATCCTGGTTTCTGGTGAGAGTTGCTCTGAACTAAAATGTGGGACATCTTGGGAGTAGGGAAAAGCCCTAGGATGTTTGTTTGGAGGGGCAGCCGGGCTAATCAGACTTTTTATCCCTCACTTAACTCATCCTAAACAGTGGGCAGCACAAACATCTACTCTAAGGGAAGGAGTAGAGAGTGAAGGCCCTGTGGCTAGAAAACAGGAAAGAACCCTGTGCAAGAGATACAGATTAACAAAAAGATTCCATGCCCCAAAGTCCAGTCATAGGCATACCCTCTGGCAGAATAGGTCACCACACATACATCACCATACCTGGAGGCAGGGTAGAGTAAGCTTATGCAGTACTCTTAAAACAGCCCAAAGAGAATTTTAGATTCAAAATAGGAGTGTAAAACCAAGAATCAGCAAAGCTTTCAGTAAGAGATCAAATTCAATAAACAGGAAATATTTTTTCTTAAATAACAAAATAAAAGTTAATGTATAAAGCATCAGATAAAAATATTAAAATAAATATAAAAAAAAAACTTCAGAGTGATATGAGAAGGCACTGTATCCATAAGATAACACACTAGAAATTTTCAAATGAGAAGTTTTATTTTGGGAAAAATACAAAAGCTCAATATTGAGTTGAAAAGCAGAATGAGAGGAAAAAGAAAACGTATTAATGAGCAGGCAAATGAAATGGGACCATGTTCCCAGGGAAAAGGCAATGTAAATAGAGATGAAATTGTGAATAAAGAGTTAATAGGTATAGAAGTAAAATTATAACTCTCTGGAAGAAATGAAGCAGAAGGCAGGGTAAGAAAGGTGAAAAGAGGTTAAGTGTTACATACAGAGAAAAGTTAAAATGCTGACTAAATAATACCAACAGTATAACTATGACATTTTTAAGGAAAAAATGTAAACAAAAGCCTAAAATATTAGGGTAACTTAAGTCCCCAACCTTGACTTTATCCATGAACTCCAGATTCATAAAATCAACTTCTCATTTAACATCTCCATTTGCATGTGTGATCGACATCTCAAATACAGTGTGCTGAAAACAGAACTCCTGGCTTTCTCCCCACATGGACAAAACTTCTCCATCAGCCCTCTACATCTCAATAAATGGAAATTCAATGGCCAGTGGCTAGGACAAGGATGTTAAATTATCTCTGACTCTTCTCTGTCCTTCAAGTGTATAGCCATCCCAACAACAAATCTAACTTGGTTCTCATTTCAAAATATATGCAATATCCTACCAATTCTCAATACCTCTATCACTTGTAATTTTTTTTCTAAGCTACCATTTTTTGCTTCCATGGATATTTATCTAACCAATCCCTACACAAATCTCAAATTAGCCATTCTAAATCTGAGTCCAATAAAATCACCTCTGCCCCAAACCTTCTAAAGACTCTTCATTTCACTCTAAATTAAATTCAAGTCTTTTAGAGCTTGCTGGTTGCTATATGATTTGGCCTTCAGCTACATTCCTGACCTAATCTCAATTAACTTCATCCTACCTGGCTTTTTTGTTGGTTTTTGAACATACCAAGTGCCATTTACTTTTTTCACAGTTTCTGCATTTGCTTTTCCCTCTGCCTCCAATTTACTTTGCTCACCTCCTGGCTTCCCTTGACAGGAATCATGAGTAAGCTCCAGACATCAACTGACTTTCTTTCCTTTATAACACTCATAGCCTCACCACTATCATCTGTCTCAAATATGATGGAATGGATTCCATTGTTCTCTCTCAAACTGTGTAAATAGGTCATCACAGGGAGCCTAACCCTTTTTACTAGACATCTTATACATTCTAATCCACAAAATGATCAAATCTTCCTTACTCTCATTACTTTTAAGCCTTCCCCAATTCCTGAACTCTTTCTACCATGTCCTTTGAAATGACCAATCATCTGCAAAGTCCACTTTATCTTCATGTTTTCTCCAAACATTTCCTTATTCCTCTTGTTCCAATAAACCTGCATCTGCCAGAGAGGTCAATGCTTTTGCACAGTCTTTATATGTGGTAACTGTTCTCCATGCCACTGAAAAGATCTTGAACTGTCTGGATATAGGAGTGTTTCCTGCTCTTCATTGCATCCTCAAAACTATTTTCTCCTGCCACTTCCCTAAAAGTATCTGACCTTAAAATTCTTGTCATTACTTTATATTTCCAATCATGAAACTTATTGATGTAATTTCCCAATACCTGGGTTATTAACCCTTATCTTTGAATGACTTCAGTTCCTAATTCACTGTCATCCTATTTACAAGTTACCAGTCTTAACTTTTGAGATTTCGGTATGCATATAGATGATCCTTCCAACACCCTAACTTCTGATATCTTGAGTCTTCTCCCTTAATGCTCTTATTCTTCACCCTCCATAAGCAATTCACCACAGATCCCGTCCTTAAAGATATCTGCATACCTTTCATGATCTCAATTTCATGCATTGCATTCTCTGACCATTGCCAACTAGTATCTGAGGTCACTTCTTTCAAGATCTAGGATCCAACAATCTCTCTCACCAGGGTGGCTATAAATCTTACTGCATTTCCACTGCCCCTCACCCATTTGGTGTCCTCATCTTTAGCCATCTTATATACCATGGTCAATCAAAATAATGTTTATTTTGCCAAATTCCTTGACTCTCCCATCTTTTTTTCACTGTTTAAACTCACTTGGAATAAGCACCATTTGTTGGTTAAACCCAATTGTCTACTTTTATTTCTGCATTCTTGCAACTAATCAGCTTCACTTACGTGATGGTACAAGCCTTAAGGACATTTAGGCTGTCCACTAATCATAATACTCCAGGTCCTTCATCTCCCACTCTACTAGATAGCTCCTTTATTGTCTTTGCTCTCCTCAGAATTCTATCTCTCCTCCCTTCTCCCTAATTTTAGGAGATGCCCTGATTTACCCTTTGCTGGTTTAATTTCAAGATTAAAAAGATGTTCTACAGAATCCCACTATCATACATACTCACCTATTAGGATCTGCACCTTATGTTCTCTCTTTCCCACTGTTAACTGAATCAACTGCCAAAATTACTATTCCAATCCAATCTCTCCATTTATTTTCTAGACCTAATCTCCTCTGTCCATTTAAGTCTTCTGTTCTAGCAGTTTTTTATTCTTCCTTACTGATTTTATATTTTGTGCTACTTTATTCTCAGGAATATTAAATGCACACACAAACACACACACAAAATGCAATGGACAATACAAATTTGCTTGATACCATTTCTCCCAGTTACCACACAAGATATTTTCTCCCCTTTGCAAAATATCTTTTTTTTTTTTTTAAGTAGGCTTCACACCCAGCGTGGAGTCAAATGTGGGGCTTGAACTCACAGCCCTGAGGTCAAGACCTGAGCTGAAATCAAGTGTCAGATGCCTAACTGACTGAGCCACCGATGTGCCCCACAAAATATCTTCTCATTTCTCTTAAATTCACTCACATTTGGCTATTAGATTCACCAAAATATGGTTTCAAGTGCACAGTTAGCCAATGATGGGGATATTTTACAACATATTCTTCAAAAAAAAATTATGAACTGGTAATGATATAAGTAGGTTCAAAGTCTAAAGGAGTAATAGACCACAAGGAAGAAGTTTTAGCATTGGAATAATCTGCCTCATTCATCATATACGGCCAGGCCTAGAGGAGAGCAAATTATCTGATTTATGTTAAATATCAAAACAAAGAGAATAATATTTGAGTATTTATATATTTATTTACTGTACATTGTTCTTTAGGGCCTTTGGAGAAAAAATGTGGGTATATTATCAAAATAAGCTAAGAAGTAACGTGAAGTCCTCATTTAATTAAATCAGGTAGATGAATATGTGTGAGTATATATAGAGATACACAAAATATAGTTCTGAAAACTGATCAATAAAGTTTCATATGAGATCAATGCATTAAAAATGTGTGACAAATAACATTTTAAATATAAATATGTAACTTCATTCACAATGCACACAAGTGCTCTTCTCCACTGCCTCACCGCTCAGTTGCTTTGTGGTTTCTAACAGCCCAAGCAGTCTCTCAAAGTCCAGAAATTTATTAACATAAAGCCATCAATCAGAAAGTTCTACTATCATTTGAGAATGAAAAACATAGGTCCAAACCACATTTATTTCCATATAAAATACATCCTGCTTTTCATGCTGTCGCAGTCATGGGAGAGATTGTGATATATTTAGTCAATCATTTTAACTTTGCTCTATTTTTCAAAATAATCAGAATGTAACATTATCTAACTTTGGAATAGGAAATATAATTATTAATATCATATTAAATACTTGAATGACAACAACAAATTAAAACTAAAATGAATTCATAACATACAGTTATATTTATTATAGATGAAAAGAATGCTATACTTATATTATTAAAATACTTCTGTCTTCCTAAATAGTTTGGGAGTTGGAAATAGTCCTGGTAAATATTCTCATTTGTAAAGCTCTAGTCTTTATTCATATTTGCATATGTTTTTGAAGTTTACATGGGAGTGGACTGGGAACACATTTTAAATTTAATTTTCCCCTTAAAATCCCAACAAAACTATAAATCCCATCAAAATTAGTAAGTATGTAAAAAAATGAAACATTTTTACTAACTTTGTTTATGGGAATATGGATACATTGACAAAGACGGGGAAGACTGATGTAGTATATATGGCAACTACTTAGATAATTGCCAAATAAACCATTCCATCTTTTAACTGAAAGGCACATTTGTGTTCCCAGACATAAACACATACACATGAGTTTTCAAAGTTCTAATGAAACATGAAACATACATAATTCTAAAAGATCTATGCTTTGAAAAAATAGGTTATCTACAAAGGAGTAAAAATTGAACAACCGGGGCGCCTGGGTGGCTCAGTCGTTGAGTGTCTGCCTTCGGCTCAGGTCATGATCCCAGGGTCCTGGGATCGAGCCCCGCATCGGGCTCCCTGCTCAGTGGGAGCCTGCTTCTCCCTCTCCTACTCCCCCTGCTTGTACTCCTGCTCTTGCTATCTCTCTCTCAAATAAATAAATAAAATCTTAAAAAAAAAAATTGAACAACCATCTAACCTGTCACTGATGATACAGCTTGCTACCACAGGAGCAACTCAGTGATAACTGCTAAATGTTCAACAACTGGCCCAATCGCAGTTTCCTATCATCTGAGACATCTTGAAGGACAAACCACAAACACCAATACAGAGAAGGAGAGAGTGTTCAGGTTTAATCTCCATGTCCAGATAGGCTCTCTGTCTGGGTTCATTTACAGAGGAAGCTGACGAAAAGCAAAAAACATTGGAAACTCTTTTTTTTTTTTTTTTTGCTAAAAATATATTGTTAAAGAGACTACATGCTAGTCTGCAGGAGCCTGTGAATGTTCTACCCCAAAACTACATTAGGAAAAATTTAGCTGCAAATGCTCTGTAGACCTCATATAGTGTACAGAAGGCAACAGGAAAGGAAGGACCACTTAGCAGAACTAATTTCAACAGTGAAGGACAAAGGGATTTATCCAGGGCTGACAAATGGTTTTACCAGGAGATTTACCACTTTGCCTCTGCCAAAAGGCTTCATAACCCTAACCAAGCAAAATAGCATAATAGCTATACAGCAGTTGTTTCCGTGTTTTTTGTTTCTATTTGTCCTTTCTTCAAATTATATATTGTGTTGCAACTGCCTATTTCAACCAAACCACTGTATATTTGGCACGGGGTGTGTGTGTGTACAGATAACCTGCTTTTGTTCTTTTTTGTTTTTAAGTTTAGTTTATATATGCTCAGACCCCATGGAACTACAATTAGCCCTGAAAGAGAAGACTACACATTAGCTAGAAATCCTGAGGTGGGTGACATAATGGAGAGAACTTTGTGAATTCTGTATGTGAAAAGAAAGATATGCAGGTATTGGCTTTTCAAGAGCAGGAACTGTGGCAGAGACAGCTAGCTGCCCTTTAAGACCTCCTCTTACAATGTAAGAATATTTTGTTGAGCAATGGTCACCCAGCTAAAGAAAACTTTTCCCAATCTCTCTTGCAGCTAGGTATGGCTCTGTGCCTAGGTTCCGACCACTGCAATGTACATATATATGAGTTGCCAGGGTTCTTCCCTTAACAAAAGAAATCCTTCCCCTACATCACTGCCTTGCCCGTTGTTTCATTCCTCATGCATAAATAATGGTATCACAGAGGAAACTGGAGTGAACATATTGGACAATGAGAATGAAGCCACGTGTTGAGGACGATAGAGTCTGACAATTATGGAGATGCTTTACCTTACACTTATTTGAGAAATAAGCTACCTTTTTAAAAGTAACAAGTATTTGGGGGCACCTGGGTGGCTCAGTCGTTGAGCATCTGCCTTCGGCTCAGGTCATGATCCCAGGGTCCTGGGATCGAGCCCCGCATCGGGCTCCCTGCTCAGCGGGAAGTCTGCTTCTCCCTCTCCCACTCCCCCTGCTTGTGTTCCCTCTCTCGCTGTGTCTCTCTCTGTCACATAAATAAATAAAATCTTTAAAAAAAAAAAAAAGTAACAAGTATTTGGAGTGATTCTGACTCAGTCAACTCCAGTATCCAAACTAACATAAGAAAGTACTTTAGGAAAATTAAAACGAGATTCAAATAAAAGGAACACAAAGAAGGTTCCATGAAGAATGTCTTATTAGCACAATTAATCTAATTACATTTATATAGTCGAGAAGTTAGAAGATAAAGATGGCTCTTTAGTCAAGAAAATGTAGTTCCCAATAAAAAAATGTAGGTTATAGAAACTGCAATATTTTCATATGACTTTTCTATATCCAAAAATGTATTAACTAGAGACTCCAGGAAAACCACAACACTATACCAGTAGTTATGGTATGATTATAAAGCAATCTAAAATGATAATAGTTTTGAGCAGTTGATAAAGTGTAAGAAAGAGAATGAATTGAACCTGACAGTTTGAACATGCTCCTTCAGGTGGTTTAAAGAAAAAGATACATGTTTTCTCACTTGAGTCCATCACTGTACTTAATTACGTCGTTAATAATATTTACGTAGCCATGATGCTGACTTGTAAATACATCCAGTTTGAACACTTAATGCATTTTAATGAATTCTGACAACAAACTTATAAGATATAAATTAATATTATTCTGCTTAAAAGTTAGAGAATGTAAGCACAGAGCATTCAGGTATTTTTTTCAAGACCTAAGTTTGCCTCCAGAGGCCGGATCCCCATGTTTAATGCCTTTAAGAACTGATAGCAGGATATGTAAACTCAAACTGGTATATTATGTTTTAATTGCATTCATTAGAATGATGGTGGTAATAATGAAATTAAACAAAACCAGATATTTTAAGGTTTTCCTTTAAAAACCCCTTAAAACCTTAAAATATCTGGTGATTTCTAGAGTGGTGATTTCTAGAGAACAGGTTATCATTTGGCAATTATGGAGGGAGTCTGTTACAATCTATATAATTTATTTTTTCACAATTTAATTTTTCTCTTTTACCAAGTAAATATATTATTTCTATTAAAACAAAGCAAGAGTGAAACTCCGTGAATAATCTTCCATTGTGGAAGTAGTAAAGGTTTATTTGCTGACTCTATAATTTTTATAATTATACTGTATTGTCAATCATATCAATAATAATTTTTGAGATTTCTCTTCTACCTTTCACACACATGACAAATACTTAGGCTAAATTATGATTTAATTTTATAATTATGCATATTAGATTATAATCAAGTCATAATTTTAAAGACATTACAAATGAACAGGTGTAATATATTCTTTGCTTTATAGTAAAACTACCACTCACATTTTAATGAAATATATATATATATGTATTTAAATAGGGAAAGGTATAAATTAATCAAAGACTGTTCCCTGTAAGTTGGTCTCTCAAAAAAAAAGAGAAAGAAAGGAAGAAAGAAAGAAAGAAAGAAGGAAAGAAAGAAAGAAAGAAAGAAAGAAAGAAAGAAGAAAGAAAGAAAAGAAAGGAAGAAAGAAAGAAGAAAGAAAAGAAAGAAGAAAGAAAGAAAAGAAAGAAGAAAGAAAGAAAAGAAAGAAAGAAGAAAGAAAAGAAAGAAAGAAAAAGAAAGAAGAAAGAAAAAAAGAAAGAAAGAAAAGAAAGAAGAAAGAAAGAAAGAAAGAGAAAGAAAGAAAGAAGAAAGAAAGAAGAAAGAAAAGAAAGAAGAAAGAAAGAAAAGAAAGAAAGAA
Organism: Mirounga leonina; assembly: GCF_011800145.1. Classification (NCBI taxonomy): domain Eukaryota; kingdom Metazoa; phylum Chordata; class Mammalia; order Carnivora; family Phocidae; genus Mirounga; species Mirounga leonina. The sequence goes on along the minus strand of NW_023270320.1, from coordinate 30,842,379 downwards.
AGAAGAAAGAAAGGAAGAAAGAAAGAAAAGAAAGAAAAGAAAGAAGAAAGAAAGAAAGAAAGAAAGAAAGAAAAGAAAGAAAGAAGAAAGAAAAGAAAGAAGAAAGAAAGAAA